>NW_016812468.1:0-11040 GCF_001698545.2 Rhinopithecus bieti
ATTCTTACACTTCTGGAAATCAGAAGTACAAAACGAGAGAATCACGGATCATCGTGGCAGACAGGAGGCAGGACTAGATTGCAGCTCCAACTTGGATGGACAGAGCAGTGTGCGGAGGCTTGCATCGTGAATTTTAGCTCTAGAATGACTCCAAGGACAAACCAGGAATCCCAAGAGGACCCACAGACCCTATGAAAGAAGCAGACTGCTCCTGCAAGACCTGGGAGACACCCTAAATACTGTGAGTGCCCAAACTGCAGAAATGGGAACAGGAGATCCTCCGCTCCAGAGCATACATCCCCACTGGGGAAACTGAAGTTCTAGTTTGTGGAAGAAGTTTCTGACCTTACCTAGAGCTGAGTCAATTTAGAGAGCCAAGTGAAATCCGGGGGTCGAGGAAGCAGTGGGAAAGGCCCTGAAAGTTTGCTGGGTCTCCAAGCAGACCATTCCTGCCTGGCACCAAAGGGATCCTTTGGGAAGGTGGCCAGAGGCACGGAGAAACGCCACAGGGAGAAGAAAGTCTCCAGCCCAAATTTGTAACAATTTGAACTGGGCGAGAAGCCTCCTGGCCAGAACTCGGGGGAGGGAGTGAATCCCGTGTTCGGACTCCACAGGCGGGGAAAGAACCAAAGTCCCTTTCTTTCACAGTTGGGAGGCAGGTATCCTGGGGCAAGTCCTTAAGCCCTGCTGGCCCACTGCCTGGAAACAGACTCGGTGCTGTTAGTGGGGGCATGGTGGGAGTGAGACAGGCCCTTCAGATTGTGTGGGAGCTGGGTGAGTCTTGTGACTGCTGGCTTTCCCCTACTTCCCTGACAACCTGTATGACTCAGAAGAGGTAGACATAATCCTCGTAGGTACACAATGCCATTGACCTGGGAACCTCACCCCCATCCCCAACAGCAGCTGCAGCAAGACATGCCCAAGGAGATTCAGAGCTCAGACATGCCTAGCCCTGGACCCACCTGATAGTCCTTCCCTACCTACTATGGTAGCTGAAGACAAAGGGCATATACTCTTGGAAGTTCTAGGGCTCCACTCACCACTGGTTCCACTCCATACTGCCATAGCTGATGCTTTCTGGAAAGCGACACCTCCCAGCAGGAGGTCAACCAGCACAAAAATAGAACATTAAACCATCAAAGCTGAGAACCCTCACAGAGTTCATTTCACCCCATTGCCACCTCCACTGGAACAGGTGCTGGTACCCACGACTGAGAGACCCATAGACAGTTCCCATCACAGGACTCTGTGCAGACAGCCCCCAGTACCAGCCTGGAGTTGGTAGACCTGCTGGGTGGCTAGACCCAGAAGAGAGGTAACAATCACCACAGCGTGGCTGTCAGGGAAGTCACATCCGTAGGCAAAGGAGGAGAGTACTACAGCCTGTGGGACAAAATAATCTAAACAACAGCCTTCAGCCCCAGATCTTCCCTTTGACAGAGCCTACCCAAATGAGAAGGAACCAGAAAACCAACTCTGGTAATATGACAAAACAAGGCTCTTTAACAAACCCCCAAAATCACACTAGCTCACCAGCAATGGATCCAAACCAAGAAGAAATTCCTAATTTACCTGAAAAAGAATTCAGGAGGTTAGTTATTAAGCTAATCAGGGAGGCATCAAAGAAAGGTGAAACCCAATGGAAGGAAATCCAAAAAACAATACAAGAAGTGAAGGGAGAAATAGTCAAGGAAATAGAGAGCATAAAGAAAAGACCATCAAAACTTCAGGAAACATTGGACACACTTACAGAAATGCAAAATGCTCTGGAAAGTCTCAACAATAGAAGTGAACAAGTAGAAGAAAGAAATTCAGAACTCAAAGACAAGGTCTTTGAATTAACTCAATCCAATAAAGACAAAGAAAAAAGAATAAGAAAATATGAGCAAAGACTCCAAGAAGTCTGGGATTATGTTAAATGACCAAACCTAAGAATAATCGGTGTTCCTGAGGAAGAAGAGAAATTTAAAAGTTTGGAAAACATATTTTGGGGAATAATTGAGGAAAGCTTCCTTAGCCTTGCTAAAGACCTAGACATCCAAATACAAGAAGCACAAAGAACACCTAGGAAATTCATCACAAAAAGATCTTCACCTAGGCACATTGTCATCAGGTTGTCTAAAGGCAAGACAAAGGGCAGAATCTTAAGAGCTGTGAGACAAAACCACCAGGTAACCTATAAAGGAAAACCTATCAGATTAACAGCAGATTTCTCAGCAGAGACCCTACAGGCTAGGAGGCATAGGGACCCTATCTTCAGCCTCCTCAAACGAAACAATTATCAGCCAAGAATTTTGTATCCAGTGAAACTAAGCATCACATATGAAGAAAACAGTCTTTTTCAGGCAAACAAATGCTGAGAGAATTTGCCACTACCAAGCCACCACTACAAGAACTGCTAAAAGGAGCTCTAAATCTTGAAAGAAATCCTGGAAGCATGTCAAAACAGAACCTCTTTAAAGGATAAATTGCACAGGACATATAAGACAAAATACAATTTAAAAGCAAAACAAAACCAAAAAAACTAAGGTGCACAGGCAACAGATAGCATGATGAATGGAATGGTAACTCACATCTCAATACTAACATTGAATGTAAGTGGCCTAAATGCTCCACTTAAAAGATACAGAACTGTAGAATGAATAAAATCTCACCAGCCAACTATCTTCTGCCTTCAGGAGACTCACCTAACACATAAAGACTCACATAAACTTAAAGTAAAGGGATGGAAAAAGGCATTTCATGAAAATGGACACCAAAAGTGAGCAGGGATAGGAATTTCTATATCAGACAAAACAAACTTTAAAACAACAGCAGTAAAAAGAGACAGGGACATTATATAATGATAACAGGCCTTGCCAAACAAGAAAATATCACAATCCTGAACATATATATACCTAACACTGAAGCACCCAAAGTTATAAAACAATTACTAATAGGCCTAAGAAATGAGATAGACAGTAACACAATAATAGTGGGGGACTTCAATACTCCACTGACAGCACTAGACAGGTCATCAGGACAGAAAGTCAACAAAGAAAAAATGAATTTAAACTATACCTTGGAACAAATGGACTTAACAGTATATACAGAACATTTCATCCAACCACTGTAGAATACACATTCTATTCAACAGCACATGGAACTTTCTCCAAGATAGACCATATGATAGATCACAAAATGAGCCTCAATAAATTTAAGAAAATTGAAATTATATCAAGCACTGTCTCAGACCACAGTGGAATAAAACTGGAAATCAATTTAAAAAACCAAACCTTTAAAACCATGCAAATACACGAAAATTAAATAACCTGCTCCTGAATGATCATTGGGTCAAAACGAAATCAAGATGGAAGTTAAAAAATTCTTCAAACTGAATAACAATTATGACACAACCTAGCAAAACCTCTGGGATACAGCTAAGGCAGTGCTAGGAGGAAAGTTCATAGCCCTAAATGCCTACATCAAAAGACTGGAAGAGCACAAACTGACATTCTAAGGTCACACCTCAAGGAACTAGAGAAACAAGAACAAACCAAACCCAAACCCAGCAGAAGAAAGAAAAAACCAAGATCAGAGCAGAACTAAATAAAATTGAAACAAACAAACAAACAAAACAATTCAGAAGATATATGAAACAAAAAGCTGGTTCTCTGAAAAGATAAATAAAATTGATAGACCATTAGCAAGATTAACCAAGAAAAGAAGAGAGAAAATCCAAATAACCTCATTAAGAAATGAAATGGGAGATATTACAACTGACACCATTGAAACACAAAAGATCATTCAAGGCTACTATGAATACCTTTATGCACATAAACTAGAAAACCTAGAAGAGATGGATAAATTCCTGGAAGAAATACAACCCTCCTGGCTTAAATCAGGAAGAATTAGACACCCTGAACAGACCAATAACAAGCAGTGAGATTGAAATGGTAATTTAAAAATTACCAACAACAATAAAAGTACAGGACCAGACAGAGTCATAGCAGAATTCTACCAGGCATTCAAAGAATAATTGATACCAATCATTTTGACACTATTCCACAAGATAGAGAAAGAGGGTACCCTCCCTATTTACTCTGTGAAGACAATATCACCTTAATACCAAAACCAGGAAAGGACATAGCCAAAAAAGAAAAGTACAGACTGATATCCCTGATGAACATAGATGCTAAAATCCTTAATAAAATACTAGCTAACCAAATCCAACAACATATCAAAAGGATAATCCACCGTGATCAAATGGGTTTCATACCAGTTATGCAGGGATAGTTCAACATATGCAAATCAATAAATGTGATGCACCATATAAACAAAATTAAAAACAAAAATCACATGATCATCTCAACAGATGCAGAAAAAGCATTTGACAAAATCCAACATCCCTTTATGATTAAAACGCTCAGCAAAATTGGCATACAAGGGACATACCTCAATGTAATAAAAGCTGTCTATGACAAACCCACAGCCCAAAATAATACTGAATGGGGAGAAGTGGAGAGCATTCCCTCTGAGAACTGGAACAAGACTAGGATGCCTACTCTCACCACTCCTCTTCAACCTAGTACTGAAAGTCCTAGCCAGAGCAATCAGACAAGAGAAAGAAAGGGCATCCAAATCGGTAAAGAGGAAGTCAAACTGTCACTGTTTGCTTACGATATGATTATTTACTTTGAAAACCCTATAGACTCCTCCAGAAAGCTCCTGGAACTGATAGAATAATTCAGCAAAGTTTCTGGATACAAGACTAACGTATACAAATTGGTAGCTCTTCTATAGACCAACAGCGACCAAGCAGAGAATCAAATCAAGAACCCAGCCCCCTTTTAGAATAGCTGCAAATAGATAAATAAATAAAATTCTTAGGAATATACCTAACCAAGGAGGTGAAAGACCTCCACAAGGAAAACTATAAAACATTGCTGAAAGAAATTATAGATGATACAAACAAATGGAAACACATCCCATGCTCATGGATGGGTAGAATCAATATTGTGAAAATGACCATACTGCCAAAAGCGATCTACAAATTCAATGCAATACCCATTACTACCACCATCATTCTTCACAGAATTAGAAAAAACAATTCTAAAATTCATGTGGAACCAAAAAAGAGCCTGCACAGTCAAAGCAAGACTAAGCAAAAAGAACAAACCTGGAGTCATCATACTACCTGATTTCAAAGTATACTATTTTTAACCGAAACAGCATGGTACTGGTATAAAAATAGGCACATATACCAGTGGAACATAGTTTAAAAAATGAGAAATAAACCCAAATACAGCCAACTGGTCTTCAACAAAGTGAACAAAAATATAAAATGGAGAAAGGACACACCCTTTTCAAAAAATGGTGTTGGGAGAATTGGCCAGCCACATGTAGAGAATGAAACTAGATCCTCATCTCTCACCTTAGACAAAAATCAACTCAAGATGTATTAAGGACTTAAACTTAAGACCTGAAACCATAAACATTCTAGAAGATAACATTGGAAAACCCCTTCTAGACATTGACTTAGGCAAAGATTTCATGACCCAGAACCCAAAAGCANTCAGTAAGAAAAAAAAAAAAACCAAACAATCCCATCAAAAAGTGGGCTAAGGACATTAATAGACAATTCTCAAAAGAAAATATACAAATGGTCAACAAACATATGAAAAAATGCTCAACATCACTAATGACCAGGGAAATGCAAATCAAAACCACAATGTGATACCACCTTACTCTGCAAGAATGGTCATAATAAAAAAAATAAAAAAACAGTAGATGTTGGCATGGATGTGGTGATCAGCGGAACACTTCTACACTGCTGGTGGGAATGTGAACTAGTACAGCCACTATGGAAAACAGCAACCTGGATGAGATTGGAGACTATTATTCTAAGTGAAATAACTCAGGAATAGAAAACCAAACATTGGGCCAAGTACGGTGGCTCACGCCTGTAATCCCAGCACTTTGGGAGGCTGAGGCGGTTGGATCACGAGGTCGGGAGATTGAGACCATCCTGGCTAACATGGTGAAAGCCCGTCTCTACTAAAATACAAAAAATTGGACAAGTGTAGTGGCACGCGCCAGTAGTCCCAGCTCCTAAGGAGGCTGAGGCAGGAGAATCGCTTGAATTTGAGAGGTGGAGGTTGCAGTGAGCTGAGATTGTGCCACTGCACTCCAGCCTGGGTGACAGCATCAGACTCTGTCTCAAAAAAAAAAAAAAAAAAAAAAAAAAAAAAAAAAAAAAAAAAAAAAAAAAAAAAGAAAACAAAACCAAACATTGTATGTTCTCACTGATATATGGGAGCCAAGCTATGAGGATGCAAAGGCATAAGAATGAGACAATGGATTTTGGAGACTTGGGGAAAGGGTGGGAGAGGGGTGAGGGATAAAAGACTACAAATAGCGTGCAGCGTATACTGCTCAGGTAATGGGTACACCAAAATCTCACAAATCACCACCAAAGTACTTACTCATGTAACCAAACACCACCTGTACCCCAATTACCTATGGAAAACAAATTTAAAAGAAGTACAAAATGAGTCCTAGGGGCTAAAATCAAGGTGTTGGCAGGATTGCATTTCTTCTGAAGACTTTAAGGGAGACTGTTTCCTGACTTTTCCATGTTGTAGAGGCCACGTACATTCCCTGGTTCATGCATAGCCTCTTCCTCCACCTTCAAATAACACCACTGCAACCTATGCTGCTGTTGTCACATCCCCTTTTGATTCCGGTACTCTTGCTTCCCTCTTAAAGGACCCTGGTGAATATATTGGGCCTATACAGAAAATCCAGGAGAACCTCCCTAGCTCAAGATCCTTAAATGCAATCACACCTGGAAAACTCACTTTACAATGTAAGATAACATATTCACAGGTTCCAGAGATTAGGATGTAGACATCTTGAAGGGGAGCGTTATTCAACCTATCACAATTGATATTTCATTGTGTATTTTAAAACTTAAGATATAATCCACAGCATAAAATTTACCATTTTAAAGCATTCAGTGTTTTTTACTATATTCATAGTACGTGCAACCACCACCACTAATTCCAGAACACTTTTATCACCCCAATAAGAAACCCCATACAGACCAGAAATCACTACCTGTTCCCCTCTCTTTCCGCAGTCCTAGGCAATCATTAATCTGCTTTCTGTTTTCATGGATTTGCTTACCCACTTAATATAAATGGAATCATACAATATGTGCTTTTTTGTGTCTGGCTTCTTTCACTCAACACAACGTGTTCAAGTTTCATCCACTGTTGCATGTAACATCCCTTCATTCATTTTAGGGCTGAACAATATTCCATTGCATAGGTATATAATATATTGTGTATCCACTCATCAGCTGATGGACAATTGAGCTGTTTTCACTTTTCAAACTATTATGAACAATGCTGCTATGAACATTGTATACAAATTTTGTGTGGAGATATGTTTTAATTTCTCCTGGAATTGCCAGTTCATATGATACTTCTATGTTTAACTTTTGGGAAACTGCCAAATTGTTTTCAAAGTGACTACATCATTTTATATTCCCACCAGAAATTTATGAAGGTTCTGGTTTTCCAATTTATACACATCCTCACGATAACAATAAGAATTGCTATTGTTTGTCTTTTGATTATAGCCATCCTAGTGGGTGGGAAGTAGTATCTTATTGTGGTTTTGATTAGCTTTTCCCTGTGACTAAAGATCTTGAGCACCCTTTCATGTGCTTATTGGTCATTTGTATACTCCTTTGGAGAAACATTTATTCAGATTACTTGCCTGTTTTAAATTGGGTTACCTGCCTATTTATTGTGGAGTTATTAGAGGTCCTTTATATATTCTGGACATAGTTCCTTATCAGATATGTAATTTGCAAATATTTTCTCACATTATCTGGGTTGTTTTCCATTGGCTTAATGATGTCCTTTAAAACAGAAAAGTTTTAATTTTGATAAAGTCCAATTTATTCATTTTGCATTGTTGTTGCTTGTGCTTTGGTGTCATGTCTAAGAAACCATTGTCAAACTCAAGGTAACAAAGTGGCACGATGTCAGCTCACTGCAGCCTTGACCTCTCAGCGTAAGCAGTCCTCCCTTCTCAGCCTCCCGAGTACCTGGGACCACAGACGTGTGCCACTGCAAGACCCAGGCTGGTCTTGACCTCCTGGGCTCAAGTGATCCTCCCACATTGGCATCCCAAAATGCTGGGATTACAGGTGTGAGCCACTGCACCTGGCCTACATGCTTATTCTTACACTACTACCACACCGTCTTGATAGCTTTGTAGTTAGTTTTGTTTTATTGTTGTGTTTTTTTTAGTAAGACATCATCTTATATTTGAGAAAATAGAAGAATGTAAACTTGTAAGGCCTTGATGATATTATGTTATTTTATAAGATTATCATTGAATTACTTAAATATAGTACATATGAATTTTGGCAAGATTATTCACTCCTTAAAATGGAATAAATACAACATGGTTTAGATTGCATTGCAAATCAGCAAACAGATTATGGCAGTATTTGTCTGTGGTGGACAGGGCCTCATAGCTCTAGGTATTCAAAGGTGCATGGAGATAGGAATGACTCAGTTCTCTTGCACTCTGTCCTGTGTTACAGACCTCCTATGAAAATGCCCATCCTAGTTTTATCCACTCATTAAATTATCTGCTCCTACTCCTAGGTTGCGGATCTCTGCTAAGCAAGCCCTTAAGTTGGCAGGTTGTTGTGCTTACACATTCAGTCTCTAACCTCAGGGACTTCACGGAGTCCTAAGCATCAGTTCCTTCTTCCATGCTTCACTTTTACCTCTGTCTTTATATTTTATTTTATTTTATGGGTATATAGTATGTGTATATATTTATGGGGTACATGAGATGTTTTGATACAGGTATGCAATGTGAAATAAGCACATTATGGAGAATGAGATATCCATCCCTGTAGGCATTTATCACTTGAGCTACAAACAATTCAATTTATTTAAAATGTACAATTAAGTTATTATTGACTTTAGTCACCCTATTGTATTATCAAATAGTAGGTTTTATTTATTCTTTCTAACTTTTTTGGTACCTGTTAACCATCCCCTCCTCCCTCACAGCCCCCCCCCCCATCTTTCCCAGCCTCTGATAATTAGCCTTCTACTCTTTATGTCCATGAGGCAAATTGTTCTGATTTTAGTCCCACAAATAAGTGAGAACATGCAATGTTTGTCTTTCTGTGCCTGGCTTATTTAACTTAACATAATGATCTCTGGTTCCATCCATGTTGTTGCAAAAGACAGGGTCTCGTTCTTTTTTTATGACTGAATAGTACTCAGTTGTGTATATGTACTTGTACCACCTGTTCTTTATTCACTCATCTGTTGATGGACATTTAGGTTGCTTCCAAATCTTAGCTATTGTAAATAATGTGCAATAAACATAGGAGAATGAGTATCTCTTCAATACACTGATTTCTTTCCTTTTGGGTATACACCCAGCAGTGGGATTGCTGGACCATAGGGCAGCTCTATTTTTAGCTTTTTTTGAAGAACCTCCAAACTGTTCTCCATAGTGGTTGTGCTGATTTACATTCTCACCAACACTATATGAGGCTTTCCTTTTCTCCACATCCTCGCCAGCATTTGTTATTGCTGTCTTTTAGATATAATTCATTTTAACTGGGGTGAGATGATAGCTCATTGTAGTTTTGATTTGCATTTCTCTGATGATCAGTGATGCTGAACACCTTTTCATATGATTTTTTCCATTTGTTTGTCTTCTTTTGAGAAATGTCTATTTAAATCTTTTGCCCATTTTTTGATCCGATTATTGGACTTTTTCCTATAGAGTTGATTGAGCACCTTATATTTTCTGGTTGTTAATCCTTTGTCAGATGGGTAGTCTGCAATATTTTCTCCCTTTCTGTGGGTTGTCTCCTCACTTTGTTGATTGTATCCTTTGCTGTTTAGAAGCTTTTTAACTTGATGTGATTCCATTTGTCCATTTTCACTTTAGTTGTCTGTGCTTGTGGGGTATTGCTCAAGAAATCTTTGCCCAGACAAATGTCCTGGAGATTTCCCCAAAGTTTTCTTGTAGTAGTTTCATAGTTTGAGGTCTTAGATTTAACCATTCAATCAGTCTGGATTTGATTTTTGTATATGGTGATAGATACTGGTCTAGTTCCATTCTTTTGCACATGGATGTCCAGTTTTCCCAGCACTATTTATTGAAGAGACTGTTTGTTCCCCAGTGTACGTTCTTGACACCTTGGTCAAAAATGAATTTACTATAGGTGTGTGGATACGTCTCTGGGTTCTCTATGCTGTTCCATTGGTCTATGTGCCTGTTTTTATGCCAGTACCATGCTGTTTTGGTGACTATAGCTCTGAACTGTAATTTGAAATCAGGTAATGTGATTACTGCAGTTTTGTTCTTTTGCTTAGGATAGCTTTGGCTATTCAGGGTCTTTTGTGGTCCCATATAAGTTTCAGAATTGTTTTCTCTATTTCTGTGAAGAATGTCGTTAGTATTTTGATAGGGATTGCATTGAATCTGTAAATTGCTTTGGATAGTATGAATATTTTAGCAATATTGATTCTTCCAATCCAGGAACATGGGATATTTTCATTTTTTATGTCCTTGTCAATTTCTTTCATGAGTGTTTCACAGATTTTATTATAGAGATCTTTCATTTTTTTGCTTCAGTTAATTTCTAGATATTTAATTTTACGTATGGCTACTGTAAAGGGGGATTACTTTTTTTTAAATTTGAGATGGAGTCTTGCTCTGTCGCCCAGTCCTGAGTGCAGTGGCGTGATCTCTGCTCACTGCAAGCTCCACCTCCTGGGTTCACGCCATTCTCCTGCCTCAGCCTTCTGAGTAGTTGGGACTACAGGCACCTGCCACCACGTCCGGCTAATTTTTTAAATTTTTAGTAGAGACAGGGTTTCATCATGTTAGCCAGGATGGTCTCCATCTCCTGACCTCGTGATCCACCCACCTCGGCCTCCCAAAGTGCTGGGATTACAGGCTTGAACCACTGTGTCCGGCTGGGGATTACTTTTTTTTTTTTTT
>NW_016812468.1:11209-14725 GCF_001698545.2 Rhinopithecus bieti
GGGTTTCACAATGTTGGTCAGGCTGGTCTTGAACTCCTGACCTCAGGTGATCCACCTGTTTCAGCCTCCCAAAGTGCTGGGATTACAGGCCTGAGCCATCGTGCGCGGCTGGGATTACTTTTTTAAATTTCTTTTTCAGATTGTTCACTGTTGTCATATAGAAATGCTACTGATTTTTGTATGTTGATTTTGTGTCCTGCAATTTTACTAAATTTTAAAATCAGTTCTAATAGTTTTCTGGTGAAGTCTTTGGGCTTTTCCAAATATAAGGTCATATCATCAGCAAACAAGGATGCTTTGACTTCTTGCTTTCCAATTTGGATGCTCTTTAAATTTTTCCCTTGACTAATTGCTCTAGCCATGAATTCCAGTAGTATGTTGAATAACGGTGGTCAACGTGGGCATCCTTGTCATGTTCCAGATCTTAACGGAAAGACTTTCAATTTTCCCCCATTCAATATGATACTACCTATGCGTCTGGCATATGTGGCTTTTATTATGTTGAGGTATGTTCCTCCTATACCCTGATTTTTGAGGTTATTTTTTTTTCTAAAGGGATGTTGAATTCTATCAAATGGTTTTTCAGCATCAATTGAAATCATATAGTTTTTGTCCTTCATTCTGTTGATATGATATATCACAGTGTTTGATTTGTATTATGTTGAAGCATCCTTACATCCCAGTCTTAAATCCTTCTTGATCATGATGAATGATCTTTTTAATGCCTTGTTGAATTTCATCTGGTAGTATTTTGTTGAGGATTTTTGCATCAATGTTAATCAGAGAGTATGTATTGGCTTATAGTTTTTTATTTTCAATGTCTGTTTGGTTTTGGTATCAGGGTAATACTGGCCTCATAGAATAAGTTTGTAAGTATTCCCTTTTATAGTTTTTTGGAATAGTTTGAGTAGGACTGGCATTAGTTCTTTCTTCAAATGTTTGGTAAAATTCATCAATGAAGCTATTGGGGCCTGGGCTTTTCTTTACTGGGAAAGTTTTTATTACACCTTTTTTTTTTTTTTTTTTTTGAGATGGAGTCTTGCCCTGTTGCCCAGGCTAGAGTGCAATGGCACAATTTTGGCTCACTGCAACCTCCACCTCCCAGGTTCAAACGATTCCCCTCCCTCAGCCACCCGAGTAACTGGGATTACAGGCACCCATCACCACGCCCAGCTAATTTTTGTATTTTTAGTAGAGACGGGGTTTCACCATGTTGGCCAGGCTGGTCTCGAGCTGCTGACCTCAGGTGATCCACCGCCTTGGCCTCCCAAAGTGCTGCGGTTACAGGCATGAGCCACCACGCCCGGCTTTTTGTGTGTGTGTGTGTGACAGTCTTGCTCTATCACCCTGGCTGGAGTGCAGTGGTGTTATCTCAGCTTACTACAACCTCCGCCCCCTGGGCTCAAGTGATTCTCTAACCTCAGCCTCCCAAGTAGCTGAGATTACAGGTATGTGCCCCCACGCCCAGCTAATTTTGTGTTTTAGTAGAGATGAGGTTCCACCATGTTAGCCAGGCTGGTCTTGAACTCCTGACCTCAAGTGATCAACCCACCTCAGCCTCCCAAAGTGCTGGGATTACAGGCGTGAGCCACTGGGCCTGGCCTTTATTACAGCTTTGATCTTGTTATTTGTTATTGTTCCTTTCAGGTTTTGGATTTCTTCAAGGTTCAATCTTGGTAGTCTGTATGTGTCTAGGGATTTGTCCATTTCTTCTAGATTTTTTAATATATTGGCATACAGTTACTCATAGTAGCCACCAATGATTCTTTGAATTTCTGCAGTATCAGTTGTCATGTCTCCTTTTTCATCTCTGATTTTATTTATTTGGGTCTTCTCTCTTGGTTAGTTAGTCTGGCTAAATGTTTGTCAATGTAGTTTACCTTTTTTTCTCTCCATAATATGCCTTCATATATATATATATATATATACACACACACACACACACGCAAACACACACACATACATATACACGCACACACACATATATATACACATATATATATATATATATATATATATTTTTTTACTTTAAGTTGTGAGATACATGTGTAGATCATGCAGGTTTGTTACATAGGTATACATGTGCCATGGTGATTTGCTGCACCTATCAATCCATCACGTAGGTTTAGGCCCCACATGCATTAGCTATTTGTCCTGATGCTCTCCCTCTCCTCGCCTCCCGCCCAGTTTACCTTTTCAAAAAACCAACTTTTTGTTTCATTGATCTTTTGTATTATTGTCTTCATTTCGATGTCTTCTATTTCTGCTCTGATTTTTATTATTACTTTTCCTTCTACTAATATCAGATTTGGTTTGCTCTTGCCTTTCTAGCTCTTTAAGATGCATCATTCAATTGTTTATTTGAAGTGTTTCCTCTTTTTTGAGGTAGGTACTTATAGGTATTAACTTCCCTTTTAGTACTGCTTTTGTTGTATCGCATCGGTTTTGATATGTTATGTTTCATTATCATTTGTTTCAAGAAATTTTCAATTTCTTTCTTAATTTCTTCATTGATCCACTGGTCTTTCAGGAGCATATTTAATTTCTACATATTTGTATGGTTTCCAAAATTCCTTTTGTTATTAATTTCTAGTTGTATTCCATTGTGGTTAGAGAAGATGCTTGATATTATTTCAATTTTTTGAATGTTTTAAGACTTGTTTTGTGACTTAACATATGGTCTATTCTTGAGAACAAGCCATGTGCTAAGAAGAATATATATTCTACAGCTTTTGGATGAAATGTTCTGTAAATATCTATAGATTCATTTGGTCTATAGTGCAGATTACATCTGATGATTCTTTGTTGATTTTCTGCCTAACAGATCTGTCCAATGCTGAAAGTGGAATGCTGAAACCTTCAGCTATTATTGTATAGGAGCCCATCTGTCTCTTTAGCTCTGGTGATACTTCCTATATATATCTGGGTGCTCCATTGTTGGGTTCATATATATTTATAATTCTTATATCTTCTTGCTGAATTGACCCCTTTATCATTGTATAGTGACCTTCTTTGTCTCTTTATACTTTTGTCTTGAAATCTGTTTTGTCTCCTATAAGCATAGTGACTCCTGCTTTTTTTTTTTTTTTGGTTTTCATTGGCATGGAATATCTTTTTCCAATCCTTTATTTTCAATCTATGGGTGATTTTATAGGTGAAGTGTGTTTCTTATAGGCAACAGGTCAATTGTATTTTTTTAAATATCCACTCAGCCACTCTATGTATTTTGATTGGGGAGCTTAGTCCATTTATATTCAATGTTATTATTGATAACTAAGGACTTACTCTTACCATTTTGTTATTTGTTTTCTGGTTGTTTAATGGTCTTCTCTTCCTTCTTTCTCTCCTTTCTGTTTTCCTTTTAGTGAAGGTGATTTTCTTTGATGGTATGTTTTAATTGTTTGCTTTTAATTTTTTGTGTATCCTTTGTATGTTTTTTTGTTTGAAGTTACCACAAGGCTTGCAAATATTCTCTTATAATCCATTATTTTAAGATGATAACAACTTAACGCTGTT
>NW_016812468.1:16545-24175 GCF_001698545.2 Rhinopithecus bieti
TTTTTTTGAGATAGAGTTTCACTCCTGTCACCCAGGCTGGAGTGCAATGGCATGATCTTGGCTCACTGCAACCTCCACCTCCCAGGTTCAAGCGATTCTCCTGCCTCAGCCTCCCGAGTAGCTGGGATTACTGGCGCCCACCACCACTCCCAGCTAATTTTTTGTATTTTTAATAGAGACGCAGTTTCACCATGTTGGCCAGGCTGGTCTTGAACCCCTGACCTCAGGTGATCTGCCTGCCTTGGCCTCCCAAAGTGCTGGGATTACAGACATGAGCCACCGGGCCCGCCCCCCCCGACTTTGCCCACTTTTTAATGGGGTTGTTTTTTTCTTCTAAATTTAAGTTCTTTGTAGGCTCTGGATATTAGATCTTTTTGCAGATGGATAGATTGCAAAAGTTTTCTCCCTTTCTGTAGGTTGTCTGTTCACTCTGATGAAAGTTTCTTTTGCATTTCAGAAGTTCTTAAGTTTAATTAGATCCCACTGGTCAATTTTTGCTTTTGTTGTGATTGCTTTTTGGTGTCTTTGTCATGAAAACTTTGCCTATTCCTCTGTCCTGAATGGTATTGCGTAAATTTTCTTCTAAGGTTTTTATAGTTTTGGGTTTTACATTTAAGCCTTTAATCCATCTTGAGTTAATTTTTGTATAAGGTGTAAGGAAGGGGTCCAGTTTCAGTTTTCTGCATATGGCTAGTCAGTTCTCCCAGCACCATTTATTAAGTAGGAAATCCTTTCCCCATTGCTTGTTTTTGTCAGGTTTGTTGAAGATCATATGGTTGTAGGTGTGTGGTCTTATTTCTGAGTTCTCTACTCTGTTCCATTGGTCTATGTGTCTGTTTTTGTATCAGTAACATGCTGTTTTGGTTACTGTGGCCTTATAGTGTAGTTTGAAGTCAGGTAGTGTGATGCCTCCAGCTTTGTTGTTTTGCTTAGGATTTTCTTGGCTATATGGGTTCTTTCTTGGTCCCATATGAATTTCAAAATAGTTTCTTCTGGTTTTGTGAAGAATGTCAATGGTAGTTTAATGGGAATAGCATTGAAATCTGCAAATTACTCTGGGTAGTATAGCCATTTTTATGACATCGATTCTTTTTTATTTATTTATTTATTTTGTGATGGAGTTTCACTCTTGCCACCCAGGTTGGAGTGCAGGTCAGAGAGCAATAGCGCAATCTCGGCTCTCTGCAACCTCTGCCTCCTGGGTTCAAGCAATTCCCCTGCCTCAGCCTCCTAAGCAGCTGGGATTACAGGCACCCACCAGCATGTCTGGCTAATATTTTGTATTTTTAGTAGAGACGGGGTTTCACCATGTTGACCAGGCTGATCTCAAACTCCTGACCTCAGACGATCCACCCGCCTCTGCCTCCCAAAGTGCTGGGATTACAGGTGTGAACCACTGCACTCAGCCTATGATATTGATTTTTCTTATCCATGAGCATAGAATATTTTTCCATTTGTTTGTGTCCCTTCTGATTTCTCTGAGCAGTGGTTTGTAGTTCTCCTTGAAGAGGTACTTTACTTCCCTTGTTAACTGTACTCCTAGGTTGTTTATTCTTTTTGTAGCAATTGCAAATGGGAGTTCATTCATAATTTGGCTACTTGCCTGTTGTTGGTGTATAGGGATGCTAGCAATTTTTGTACTTTTTTTTGTTTGTTTGTTTTTGAGACAGAGGCTCGCTCCATTGCCCAGGCTGGAGTGCAGTGGTGTGATCTCGGCTCACTCCAACCTCTGCCTCCGGGGCTCAAGCGATTCTCCTGCCTGAGCCTCCTGAGTAGCTGGGATTACAGGCGCAGGCCACCATGCCCGGCTAATTTTTGCATTTTTAGTAGAGACAAGGTTTCACCATGTTGGTCAGGCTGATCTTGAACTCCTGACCTCAGGTGATCTGCCTGCCTTGACCTCCCAAAGTGTCGGGATTACAGGCATGAGCCACCACACCCGGCCTGCACATTGATTTTGTATCCTGAGACTTTGCTGAAGTTGCTTATCAGTTTAAGAAGCTTTTGGGCTGAGATGATAGGGTTTTCTAGATATAGGATCATGTCATATGCAAACAGAGATAATTTGACTTCCTCTCTAACTGTTGGAATACCCTTTATTTCTTTCTCTTGCCTGATTGCCCTGGCCAGAACTTCCAACTCAATGTTTAATAGGAGTGGCAAAAGAGGGCATCCTTGTCTTGCGCTTGTTTTTAAGCGGAATGTTTCCATCTTTTCCCGATTCAGTACGTTATTGGCTGTGGGTTTGCCATATATGGCTTTTATTACTTTGAGGCTTGTTTCTTCAATACCTAGTTTATTGAGAGTTTTTAACGTAAAGGGATGTTAAATTTTATCAAAGGCCTTTTCTGCATCTCTTGAGGTAATCATGTGTTTTTTGGTATTTAGTTCTGTTTCTGTAATCAATTATATTTATTGATTTGCATATGTTGAACCACTTCCCGGTATGAAGCTAACTTGATTATGGTGGGTAAGCTTTTTGATGTGCTGCTGGATTTAGTTTGCCAGTATTTTATTGAGGATTCTTGCATCAATGTTCATCAGGGATATTGGCCTGAAGTTTTCTTTTTTTGTTGTTGTTGTACCTCTGCCAGGTTTTGGTATCAAAATTATGCTGTCCTTTTTGTATGGATTCTTTCTCATCTTTGTGGGCTTATCTACCTTTGGTCTTTGAGGTTGCTGACCTTTGAATGTGGTTTTTGTGGGGTCTTGTTGTTGTTGTTGTTGCTTTCTGTTCATCTGCTTGTCTGTTTGTTTCAACAGTCAAGCCACTCTTCTGTAGGGCTGCTGTGGTTTGCTGGGTGTCCACTCCAGACCCTAGTTGCCTCTGTCCCTCTCACACCTGGAGGTATCACCAGTGAAAGCTGCAAAACAGCAAAGATGGCAGCCTGCTCCTTCCTCTGTGAGCTCTGTTCCAGGCAGGTATCGACCTAATGCCAGCCAGAATGTTCCTATAGGAAGTGTCTGGAGACCCCTGTTGGGATGTCTCACCCAGTCAGGAGGAATAGGATCAGGGACCCATTTAAAGAAGCAGTCTGGCTGCCCTATGGCAGAGCAGGAGTAGTGCACTGACTGCCTGACCTCTTTAGAACCAGCAGCCTGGAACAACTAAGTCAACTGAACAACAAAGACAGTGGCTGACCATCCTCCTGAGGACTCCGTTCCAGGGTGATATGGGAATTCCTTCTGTATAAACCTTGGCTGGAGTTGCTGAAATTCTCATGGGGAGGCCCCACCCAGTGAGAAGGGCTGATGGGGTCCCACTTAAAGAGCAGACTGGCCACAATCAGGCACAACAGCTGTGCTGTGTTGTGGGGAATTCCTCCTGGTCCGCAGTGACAGCAGGGCTAGAGAGGTCGACTGGAACAGCATATATGGTGGCTGCCCCTCCCCCTGGGAACACAGTCCATCTGAGGCCATCTCCGGCCTGCTGCCACTGGGCAGCTGGAATTCCAAGGAGTGAGTCTTAACTTGTGAGGTGCTGTGGGAGTGGGGCCCACAGAATGACACCACTTGGCTCCCTGGATTCTGCCCCCTTCCTAGGGGAATGCACGGGATGTCCTGCCTTGCTGGAATTCCTGGGGCTGGAGTATGCAAAACTCCTGTGTTTCCAGTGTGCCCAAGCCAACAAGTGAGTGGCCTCTCCACAGACACTCCACACAGCTCTGTGTTTCGGACCTAAGACCCTGGTGGCATGGGCTCATGAGGGGATCTCTTGATCTGCAGGTTGCAAACATCTGTAGGAAAAGTGGTTTCCTGGGCAGGGTCTTGCAATCACTCATCACCTCCCTTGGCTGGGGGTGGGGACTTCCTTGGTTCCATGCTGCTCCTGAGTGGGCTGTCAACCCACTCTGCTTTTCCTCAATCTCCTTGGGTGGGGCCCTCAGACTAGTCAGTTCTAATGTGAGAACCTGTATACCTCAGTTGATGGTGAGAATTCACTTGCCATTTTCATTGCTCTCTGTGAGTCGTGGATTGCAGCTGCTTCTAATCGGCCATCTTGCCCCCCTCCCCCCTCGGCCAATATTGCCTTTTTCAAGTATAGAATTTATCTTTGATTCTTTTTAATTATTTCAATCTGTTTGTTAAATTTATCTAATAGACTTCTGAATTTCTTTTCTGTGTTACTTTTTTTTTTTTTTTTTAGTTTCCTCAACACAGTTATTATTATTATTTTTTGGAGATGGAGTGTGACTCTGTTGCCTAGGCTGGAGTGCAATGGCACAACCTCGGCTCATTGCAACCTCCGCCTCCCGGGTTCAAGCAATTCCCCTGCCTCAGCCTCCCGGGTAGCTGGGACTACACGTGCACGCCGCCATGCCTGGCTAATTTTTTTTTTGTATTTTAGTACAGATGGGGTTTCACTGTGTTGCCCAGGCTGGTTGTGAACTCCTGAGCTCAGCCAACCCGCCCACCTCAGCCTCCCAAAGTGCTGGGATTACAGGCGTGAGCCACTGTGCCCGGCCAACACAGTTACTTTGAATTCTCTGTCTGAAAGGTCACATATGTTTCTCCGGGATTGGTCACTGGTATCTTGCTCATTCAGTTGGGTCATGTTTTTTAATACTTGTAGATGTTCATCTCTGTCCAGGTATTGAAGATTTAGGTATTTATTGTAGTTTTTACAGTCTGTGTTTGTTTGTACCCATCCTTCTTGGATAAGGCTTTCCAGATATTTCAAATGACTTGGATGTTACGATCTAAGCTCTATCTGCTTTAGGGGGCACCCCAAACCCAATAACACTGTGGTTCCTGCAGCCTCGTGAAGGTACTACCTTTGATGGTCTCGAACAAGATCTGGGAGAATCCTCTGGATTACCAGGCAGACACTCTTGTTCTCTTCTTTTACTTTCTCCCCAATAAATAGAGCCTCTCTCTGTTTGTGTGCTGAGCCATCTGAAGCTAGGGGTGTTGTGACACTATCACCCCTGTGGTCACCACCACTATGACTGTGCTGGGTCAGACTTGAAGCCAGCACAGCACTAGGTTTCACCCAAGGCCTACCTTAACCACTCCCTGGCTACTTATTTTGTTTGTTTAAGGTCCTGGGGCTCTACAATCAGCAGGTGGCAAAGCCAGTTAGTGTTGTGTCCTTTATTTCAGGGTGGTAATTTTCCCCAGGCTCTGGGTAGGTCCAGAGTTGCCATCCAGGAGCCAAGGTCAGATTTAAAACTGTACCTGAGCTCGCACTTAGATTATGAGGCAGTCTTTCCCAGTCTTCCCTCCCCTTTCCAAAGGCAGAGGAGTCTCATCCGATACCCTCTGCCATCATAGGCTCATGAGGAGGACTGTCAGTCTACAACCGTTGTTCTCTTAAGGCCCAAGGCTCTCTAGTCAGCTTGTGGTGAATGCTGCTTGGCCTGGGACTCACCCTTCAGGGCAGTATGCTTCCCTCTGGCCCAGGGCATACTTAAAAATGCCATCCAAGAGCCAAGTCCTGGAATTGGGGACCCTAAGAACCCGCTTGGTGCTCTTTCTCCCTGTGGCTGTGCTGGTACCTAAGGTGCAAGACAAAGTCCCTTTTACTTCTCATTCTGCTTAAGGAGAAACCTCACCCCATAGCCACCACAGCTGGGAATGTGCTGAGTCTCACCTGAAGCCAGAAAGTCTCAGTGTCTTGGCCAAAGCCCTCAGCATAGTACCTGGGTATTGCTGATGGTTTTTAGTGCCCAAGAGCTCTTTGGTTAGCAGGTGATGAATGCTGCCAGGCAGTGGGCTTCCTCCTGGACAAGGGTATGTCTATAAATCTGAGAGCAAGGGCCTAGAAAGAGGGCTTCATGTTTCTGACTGGTGCCCTATCCTGCTGTGACTGAACTGATATCCAAGATGTAAGACAATGTTGGGGTGATCAGACCCAACACCAGGTTTTGGAGGTTACAAAGTCTGGCGGAGTCAAAAGATTGAGAAAAAGACAGTTTGAGAGAGAAAGATGGGACACCAGAGAGCCATCACTATTGTGGAGGCTGCGAAGGCCCCGAGCTCTGGGAGGCCACGGTATTTATTGGTAATCCAACAAAGAAACAGGTAGTGAGAATGTGGAGGTCAAAAGAGCACGTTGCATTCAGCACATGATTTACAGCTGTGATGGTTTAGCATTTATAAGGAACATCTTCTGTTACTTGAGATAATGGGAATAGGAGCCTAGGAGGGCTAGAAGCAAGGAGCCAGCAAGTCTAGACACATTCCAGAGGACATTATGCAAGCCCTGCCTCAGTTTCCCTCCCAACACTCAACTTTTTCCCAACAAGACAATGTCCTTTCCACTCTTTCCTCTCCTCTCTTCAAGTGGAAGGAAGTGGTTTCTTTTCAAGCTGTGAACTGTGCAGCCTGGTTTTAGGGGAAGGGTGATGCCAGTACTTCCTTAGTAATCCTAGTTTGTGTCTCAGTAGGTCATGTGCCCCTGACCCCCGGCCCCAGCCTACTGGCTCTGGGTCCACTACAGCACTAGGACTCACCTAAAAGTTGCAGTCCTTGTGGCCTAGACTGCCTTTCACGTTTATTTACAGCCCCAGAGCACTTTTGCCCGCAGTAGTGATGTTTGCAAGAACTCAAGTTCTGGCTGCTAGGATCAGCAATTCCCCTATAGCCCGAGCTGGTTTAAATTCTCTCTCCATAGGCTGGCATCAGCTGAGTTTGGTCTGGTTTTCCTTTCTACCATAAGAGGGCAGCACTGAGTTCAATGCCTCACAATTACTGGCTCTCCCTCTAACCAGCGTACAGAAATACTCTGTGCACCATGCCACTGCTACTGGAGGATGTGGGAGGGGTAGCATCAGCTATTTAAGACTGTTTTTACTACCTCTTTAGTGGCTGTTTCAGTAATACAAAGTTAAAACTAGGTACTGTGAGTAACCACCTGATTTTTGGTTATTATAAAGGTGCTTTTTTAATGTAGATAATTGTTAAATTGGTGTCCTTGGTGGGGTGGGGGACAATCATTGGAGACTTCTATTCCATCATCTTGTTCTGCTTTCAATCCTAGTTGCTATACTTTTTTTTCTTTTTTTGACAATGCCCTGAGGCATAAATTGCTCCTCAGTATGATCCGATTAAATTTGGGCCCCTTTGCAGAGGTAGTTTTTGTTGTCAGACTTTGTGTGTTTTTCTGATGCCTGGATGGCTTTTCTTAGCTGTCTTTTTCCCTGGTTCTATCTGGTAAACTGGCCTATAGTTTAGGTTGTTCTTGTGGGGCTACTGGCTTCTTCTTAATTACTTACCACCAAAATTTCTATTGTTTTGTGAGCACGTTTTGGTTTGAACTTTCCCACACTGTGTTCCCAATAAAGTCAGTTGCTTTGGTGAGAACTTTAGAGCTTTTTGTTTTTACAGCTCACCTCTCTCCCCAGGCAGAACTCGAGCTGAGTTTGGGATCAGTGGCCTGCTTCTCTCAGAGTGACATAGAGTGTGTCTTGCTTCCTCTAATGTGGAGGGTATCCTGTGAGCTAGCTGGGGTGAGCATGATTTGGGCCTAGTATTTTTCGTCTGTCATGCCTGAGTTCGTGCTTTCATCTTATGAGTTAAAGCTGGCTAGGGGAAGGGAGCCCCAATCCCCTCATCTTTGATTGGAATTGAGTTTCTGTAACATGGAGCTGGGGAGAATAAGAAATGTTGATTGCCTATACTGGGGAGA
>NW_016812468.1:24655-28175 GCF_001698545.2 Rhinopithecus bieti
TTGAGGCGTAGCCGCGCTCTGTCGCCCGGACTGGGGTGCAGTGGCCGGGTATCGACTCACTGCAAGATCCGCCTCCCGGGTTTACGCCATTCTCCTGCCTCAGCCTCCAGAGTAGCTGGGACTACAGGCGCCTGCCACCTCGCCCGGCTAGTTTTTTTTTTTTTTGTATTTTTAGTAGAGACGGGGTTTCACCGTGTTAGCCAGGATGGTCTCGATCTCCTGACCTCGTGATCCGCCCGCCTCGGCCTCCCAAAGTGCTGGGATTACAGGCTTGAGCCACCGCACCCGGCCCCAGAGTGGAGCTTCTATCATTGAGCTTGAGACCCTCACTGTGTTTTACTAAGATTTAAATTTTCTTGAATAAGTGTCTCTTTATGTCTTTATGCCCTTGGGATAATTTCTGGAGACTTTAACATGATTGTTCTAAAAATAATTTTCACCAGTTATGGTTGTTTCTCTGGGGAAAGGATCCATGGAACATTCCACATCTCTGTCTGGAAGTGATCTCTCTGTTTAACATTTTACAAAACTGCCAGATTATTTTCTAGCATGGCTGTACCATCTTACATTTCTATCATCAAGGTAGGAGAGATATATTTCTCTGCAGCCTCACCAGCATTTGACATTGTCAATATTTTTTGTTTTAGCCATTCCAATAGGTATATGATTGCCTTTATTTTCATTTCCCTGATGATTAATGATGTTGAGCATCTTCATGTGTGCTTTTTAGCATTTATATATCTTTTGTGGTTTTAATTTGAATTTTCCTAATGGTGAGTGATATTGAACATCTTTTCATGTGTTTGCCAACTTTAGATCTTCTTTGATGAAATAAATATCTATTCGAGTCTTTTGGCCATTAAAAAGATTGGATTATTTATTTTTTACTATTGAGTTTAGAAAGTTATTTATATGTTCTGAATATGAGGCTTCTGTTGGATATGTGGTTTGCAAATATTTTCTCAATTGGTTTTTGAGAAAAGTACAAAGGCAAATCAATGGAAAACTGATAGTCTTTTCAATAAATTGTGTGAAAACAAGTGGACAATTTTATGGGAAAAATAAACTATGACCTCTACCTCACACCATACACATACAGAAATGAAATATGCAGCAGTATAACAGAGTGAACTGGAAGAAGCTGGACTTTCAGAATGGTGAAGCAAATCCTCTTTCCTTTAATTCATTCCTTCTTATTATTGTATGGTATTCCATTGAGTGTATATACCACAGTTTATTTCATGGTGTGTAAATAATACTCTGTTAAAACTATTTTTTAAAGGCAGGAAGAGGTTGGGCGTGGTGGTTCACACCTGTAATCCCAGCACTTTGGGAGGCTGAGGCAGGTGGATCACTTGAGGTCAGGAGTTCAAGACCAGTCTGGCCAACATGGTGAAACCCTGCCTCTACTAAAAACAGAGAATGAGCCAGGCATGGTGGTGGGTGCCTGTAATCCCAGCTACTCAGGAAGTGGAGGCAGGAGAATTACTTGAACCTGGGAAGCAGAGGTTGAATATTGTGCTCCAGTCTGGGCAACAGAGTGAGACTCCATCTCAATAAATAAATAAATACATAAATACATACATACATACATAAAATAAAAAGGCATGAATACTGATATACACAACAATGTGGATGAATCTCAAAAACTATTCTGAGTAAAGGAAGTCAGACATAAAATAGTACATACTGTATAATTTCATTTATTGAAATTCTAGAAAAGCCAAACTATATATATAAATATATAAAATGTACATTGTATAATTTATCATTTGTTATGATTGACATCATTCCTTATAATAGAATTTCAATATTGGCCATTGTCCTCTGAATGCCATAACTTTGAGTTCTAAGACAAGACTAAAATTATGAAGAATGAGAAGACTCAATCTCTGTCTTTCTGTCTGCTTATCTACCTCTGTCTCTGTTTGTCTCTTAACTCAATCCCTTAAATTTAGGAGATATTTTCTTCTTCATTGTTACTTTTCTCTAATTGTCAAAGAGATAAATATGCATTATAGAAAATATGGCTAGTACAGAAAAGTATATATAAAGAAACAAACCACCCATCATTTCTCCACCAAGAGGCCACAAGAAATCGTAGCAACAATGGCAAAAAAGGCATGGTTTTCAGTTATTAAGAAATCAGCTTTGTCCCTCCATTCCTCATTGATTGATCAGCCTTGTATTAAGAAGCTAACTTCCTTTCCACTGGGATTCCATTCATGTGGGGGTTTTCAGAGAGAGAAATATACTAAACGGTCATCAAAGGAATTAACTAGAATTGAGAAGGATTGTATGGCAAGTTTTAACTGCAGACTAAAAAATATTTTTTTCATGATGATGTTTCCAGGGACTAATCACACTTCATTTCACTTCTAGTCCGTTACCCATATCCTAATGGGTGTCGCCAGCCCTAGCAACTCTAATCCCACAAGACCTGCGTATTAGGTATCCTCCTCCTCCTCCTCCTTCTTCTTTTTTTTTTTTTTTTTGAGATGGAGTTTTGCTCTGTTGCCCAGGCTGGAGTGTAGTGGTGTGATCTCAGTTCACCACAACCTCTACCTCCTGGGTTCAAGCAATTCTCCTGTCTCAGCCTCCCAAGTAGCTGGGACTACAGGTGCAGGCCACCCACCCGGCTAATTTTTGTATTGTTAGTAGAGACGGGGTTTCACTATGTTGGCCAGGCTGGTCTCGAACTCCTTGACTCCTCAACTCCTGCCGTGGCGTCTCAAAGTGCTGGGATTACAGGCATGAGACACTGCGCCTGGCCTATTAGTTATGATTTTAAATGGTAATAATTTGGTATTATGGGTAGGGACTCAGGAATAATCACATTTTACTTAACCTCATTACCTTTTAATGTAAAGCTAAGAAGCCATACATACAAGGGACAAGGACAGATAGGAATTAAAATACCACTTTGTGTTTAGTGGAATTAGTGCCCAGTATTCTGGCACAGGGTTCTCTGGTAAAGCTAGGTTTCAGCACATAACTTAGGCTCAGGATCCAAAAAGGGCTTCATCTTTTCCCACCAGTTTCCAATCTTATCATAGCTTATTCCTGAATTGGTAAGAACCAATATTTTCTTGAGCAATAAAGTGAAAGTACCTGAAAAATCAAGTGAAAGAAAGTAAGATGGCTGGATATCAAGGAGGCTTTAGCTTAGTGTTTCAATTTCTCTGAGTGACCGGAAAGCATGAAAGAGAAATCCATCTACAGTATGTGACCTTTTAACCCATAGTGACTCTCTCTAACACTTTAGTAGACATGGCTCAAGGGATTCAAGCCAATCGTTTGACTAAGTCTGTCTTGAGGGAAGGGAATGGGGGTGAGGAAGCTGTGATCCTTTTCTTGCATTCTTACTTTGTGCTTTCCAACCACTCTGAGAGAGGAAGTTGTACATATAGGTGGATATCCCCATGGGGGATGGAAAGCAGATGGTCATAATTCTCTTATGCATGGGAGATTTCTCCAAATGGATTTTAATCAGTGCTGTATGTGGAAACTAAATCATATT
>NW_016812468.1:28322-39637 GCF_001698545.2 Rhinopithecus bieti
TTTTTTTTTTTGTAGAGACAGGGTCTCATTATGTTTCCCAGGCTGGTCTCAAACTTCTGAGCTCATAGGATCCTCCTGCTTAAGGTCTCCCAAAGTGCTGGGGTTACAGGCATGAGCCACCAAGCCCGACCCTCATCCATTTATTTCTTAAGGTCCTGTGTCTTCTATGTAGGGCTAACATTATTTTAGTTTTAGAAATATCAGAAAACTTCTATGTAGGGCTAACATTATTTGCTGGATCATAGTGTCTTTTGTTCTTCATTTTCCTTTCTCTTGTTTTGTGGTCTTGACATGTGTTTTCTTAACATACTCCCTCAGGATTTATCTTATGGGATTCCTCCCATAGTGAAAGCTATGAAGAAAGAAAGTTCTGGGACTGCAGAAAGCATCTGCTATTTAAGTAAAACCTCCTTACCCACTTTCATATTCCTAAGTAGAATTTTTTTCTAGGAGGTATCTTTGCATCATTCCATTATTTAACACAGACCAGACTCACATATGTTGAAATCCTGCCTTAGTGAGTTTCATTTTTCTCTCCCATTCCTTGAGAGTATTAACTCTCTAAATGTCATGAGTACCTTCCCTTCTGGCCCAGGGTATCCTGCTTTCCAATTTACAGTCACTGTGTCACTTGAAGCTCACTAAATAATACCTGCTCACTGTGGTCTTCCTCTCTTTTGATTCTTTCTAAATGTTTTGTAATCAGTCATTAAAAGAAGAATTGTAATCTGCTCCTATTATTGACACTTTGTCTACAGTTTTCAGAGGGCACCTCAATAGTTTTTTGAATCTGGTTTCCCTTGTGGGAAGGGGTGTGGTAATGAGAGGTCATTCCAGTTTGCTCATATTTTCCTCTTCTTTTCATTAAATGTAAGTCTGAGTTACCTTTCTAGACTTAATAACAGAAAATATGTCCTACTCTTTCCTAGTCTGACATCAAAACATCATGTTGTATACCTTAAATATATCTATGTATCTATATTGAATCTATCTATGTATCTATCTATCTATGTATCTATGTATCTATCTATCTATCTATCTATCTATCTATCTATCTATCTATCTATCTATCCATCCATCCATCCTGCTTTTAGGCCTGGGGACATCTTTGGGGGGTAAATCTCTCTTTTTGCATTTCATTTAGGGAGAGTTTGATCTCTGAGATCTTAAGCCTTTTCTGCCTTCACTTCCTGATAATACCTTGGTTTGTTTTCTGATATTTCTAAAGCTAAAACAGTCTCCTGGATGGCAGTTCTCTGTTCATTTAAAACACTGCAGTTGCTCTGCCTGCTGCCAAGGTCCTTAATCGGTTGCTGTGCCAACCAGATTCTGAAGGCCAAGGCATTACTGCCACAGTCTTTTTTTAGAGCATTATTTTTTTGTTGTTGTTCTGAGGTTCTGAGTTTTTCCTTTGGATTTTTGGTAATTTATTTTATTGTTTTTTTCCTGCTACTTCAATCCTAGAAACAGCCATATTCCCTATGTTTCAGGGCTCTCATACTTTTTTCCATATATTTACTTTTTATTGAATTTGTTAATGTTACAGAGTTCTTGCACTGCCAAACTATGCCTGAGAAGTCAAAGAAATGGTACAATGGATAGCCTCATCCACCCGTCATACAGTATATTAAAACCTGATTCACATACATTTTGATATTTTCACAATCTTTTAAGTATTTATAATAAGAGTTGGAATTTAAATCTGCTGCAGGTCTTCAGATTTCGAGTACAGTATGCCATTACATAACACCTCCACTTATTCATCCGTTTATTCTTCAATAACATAACCCCCAAGAAAATTTTGTCAGAAAAATGCATACTTTTCAGGGAAAATATGTGGCTCAATGAAGAGATTATTTGTTAAGATTTTTGGTTCCCAAATAAAGTCTTTAGTTTACCAAGAATCCCATTTCTGATTTAATCATTCAATCTCCCCTTGGCTGGCTTAGCTACTCACCAAAATACATCAGAAAGTAGGCATCCTGCCTATCACTTCAAATAATGACAATGTTATTGCTCAGACATGGTTGGCAGGTCCTGTCAGAAGATACTGTAATCTTCCTAGAGTCCGATTCCTGCACTGGCACTTTCATCGAGACTGACTTCTATAGGAAAACGCTCCCACATCGAAATCGTTTTACTCACCCACTTGCTTCACTCTTGCCAGTAGCAAGTCTGCAACTCATGTATTTGGCAAAGGGATTTATTATAGAGAAACCTAGACTCTGCATCAAGTGGTCACATACCACTTTGAGATATTTCTGTTGAACCAAAGATACAAAACTAGGAAACTGCCAGACTATCTCATTAGGTGAAAACTTTTCTGTAATCTGGGGTAGTCCCTTTTAAAAGACTAAAAACTACCAGGTAGTTTAAGCTGTAATTATTAAAAACAGAAGTGCTACATCATCTTTCGCCCTGACTCTCCAAATGAACATAAAGACACACCAAAAGGTTGAAAACAGAGCTAGCTGGGAAAATCACTGCATCTATGAAACATCCAATACCTTGAAAATTTGGGCACAAGTATATAAGAAATTCTTATCAAAGATACATGCACAATCCATGAAACTTAAATGGGTTTTAGCTGAGGTTTTGCTCATGGTGCTCTGAATTTATAAGGACAGATCAGTGAATCCCTTAGCNCCCCAAGAAAATTTTGTCAGAAAAATGCATACTTTTCAGGGAAAATATGTGGCTCAATGAAGAGATTATTTGTTAAGATTTTGGTTCCCAAATAAAGTCTTTAGTTTACCAAGAATCCCATTTCTGATTTAATCATTCAATCTCCCCTTGGCTGGCTTAGCTACTCACCAAAATACATCAGAAAGTAGGCATCCTGCCTATCACTTCAAATAATGACAATGTTATTGCTCAGACATGGTTGGCAGGTCCTGTCAGAAGATACTGTAATCTTCCTAGAGTCCGATTCCTGCACTGGCACTTTCATCGAGACTGACTTCTATAGGAAAACGCTCCCACATCGAAATCGTTTTACTCACCCACTTGCTTCACTCTTGCCAGTAGCAAGTCTGCAACTCATGTATTTGGCAAAGGGATTTATTATAGAGAAACCTAGACTCTGCATCAAGTGGTCACATACCACTTTGAGATATTTCTGTTGAACCAAAGATACAAAACTAGGAAACTGCCAGACTATCTCATTAGGTGAAAACTTTTCTGTAATCTGGGGTAGTCCCTTTTAAAAGACTAAAACTACCAGGTAGTTTAAGCTGTAATTATTAAAACAGAAGTGCTACATCATCTTTCGCCCTGACTCTCCAAATGAACATAAAGACACACCAAAAGGTTGAAAACAGAGCTAGCTGGGAAAATCACTGCATCTATGAAACATCCAATACCTTGAAAATTTGGGCACAAGTATATAAGAAATTCTTATCAAAGATACATGCACAATCCATGAAACTTAAATGGGTTTTAGCTGAGGTTTTGCTCATGGTGCTCTGAATTTATAAGGACAGATCAGTGAATCCCTTAGCTTGAGCAGAAAGCATTTTCTTCTCACTGCTGGTTACTATACAATTTAGACCTGATTAGAGAAGGTATTAGCAGCACCTTAAGTAGAGCCTCCAGTACCCACTGCTTTTTACATCAAAGGCTATTTGGTTCCACCCTCAGGATTGGCATATTCATGAGACATTTCACAATTCGAATGCATACTTCAGGTTACTTACTTAACCCAGCTATATGCTCTGTCAAACAACTTATTTCAAGTCAAAGCAAAAAAGGCCTTAATGTAGAACAAAGAAAAGCACTTTTCAAATAAAAAATTACTAAAAGAAACAAGATTATTCTCTCCCTCACCCCTTCTCCCACTTGCTGGACCACAGTTTGGTTGAATTTATTTTGTGGTTACCTCAGAATACAACTAAAAGTTTAAATTACAAATCACAGCCCTACACGATGATCCAAACATATCAGTTCTTTTGAGCGGCGTGCTCCAGAAAGTCTAATATAGCCACAGCCTACTACAGAGAGTATTCCTGAAGGGCAGGGAATGGGACAGGTTAATTAAGGAACTTAAATCTTCATCTTTTATAGCAGATCAGAACCCAGATGGCTGATTTTCTGCAGGATTTCTGATAAGAATCCAGTAGAGCTGGTTTCAAGGTTCACATTGACACTTAATAGCTCTAACTTTCTTATCTAGAAGTTGTGATCCACATGAAGTCCACAATGAGTGCAACAAATCTGAGGTAGCCAACCTTTATCTGAACATAAAAAGATTTTGAAATGACCACTGTCTACAGGCTTTGTTTTTTTGTATTTGCAGAGTAAATATGAAAGAACACTATTGAAACTAGTTCAACATTTATATAACAATGAAAATTCCCCTATATCCAATATGCATAAAGAGCAGTCGTGAAACTTTAACTTCCATAGTGAAATAGGGCCGGTCACTTAAATCAAGTGGTATGCATCAGTTGCTGTAGATCCAGCAAAAATCAGATGATGAATGGCTGTTCATGCTCTCACGCTTCTTAATCTGGTTTACAATAATTCCTATCACTCTCTGAGTCTTTGAAATTCACAGCCAGTATTAGGATCTACCTAAGGAACATTCAGAACCAATTAAAGAACTTGTAGTAGAGGAAAGGGGGCCTCAGAAGCAAGGCATACAAGTCACCCACGTCTCTAGGTGAGTCGCACTATGTTACCCTCTCTGACCATGAATGTAGTTTAGAATAAGATAAAGAACAACATAATATGGACAGCTGGTACCACCTATTACAACTTAAGGCCTCAATAAATCCTCACCCATCCATGCTCGATCTGCAGCCATAATAGGAACAGAATGAAGAAAGGAGGGGAAACAAACTATGGTATCTGAATTATGCCACTGTACTAAAGAGTAAGATATGTCCAGAAAAGACATAGAACCTTTATTCATAGCAGTCAAACACTAGAAACAACCCACATGCCCATTAACAGGAAAAATGGGAAAACAAATTGTGGTATTCTATTACACAATAAACTACTCAGGAAAAAAAAGTTAGATTGAACATTTTGGGCAAGAATGTTTCATAGATACTGTTGTGTACTTCATGTTGCATCACATCAGGAGGCACGTAATAATGCCAGAGTGTCCTAATAATAGTGGAACTGAATTTGATAACTTGGTTAAAATTTTTCCATTGACAAAACATTTTTTCCTTTGTAATCAATAAATATATCAGTGGGATGATACTTTGAGACTTTATGCATATCCTTTTCTCTAACAATTTTCACCCAATAATTTTAGCATCCACTGATGATCCTTACCTAAATTCATTATTACATTGGGACTGCAAAATGATAATTTTCTTTCTGTTTTCAAAAATTATTTGAGTCTCGTGAGATGGAGAAATGATGATTTTCTAAATCTATCATCTTTCTACATTTGTTAGCTGCTATTCTTCTGCAAAGAAAACTTTATTTTTAATTTTTTTTCCTGAATGGAGTATTTTAACGGTACTGCTCTCAGTGACTTAGGAAGACACAAATGCTAGCTCCATACTATTCACACTGTTTTGCACCCTTTTGAAATAAGTACTTGGGATATAATGTACAGCATGATGGCTATAGTTAATAGTACTTTATTATTTACTTGAAATTCACTAAGATAGTATATCCTGTGTCCTCACCACCCCCAACACACAAACACAATGGTAACTTTGGTGATTAACATGTTAATTGATATGATTCTGGTAATATTTCACAATGTATACACACATCAAAGCATTATGCCATACACCTTGAATATATACAATTTTTATTTGTATTATACCTCATTAAAGCTGAAAATAAAATTAAAAGGAAAATAACATATATCTTGTTTTATGGAAATCTTTTGTATGAGTACACATGGTACTTTCTGGTTATAAATGGCTGTGTAGTATTCTATAGAATGAAGCTACAAAAAATTTATTTAACCAGGTTGTTATGAATGGGTATTTAGATTGTTTCCAGTCTTTTGCCATTAACAATGATACATCCTTGTACATATATTTTGTGGACACATTGGAATTTGTCTTTAGATATTGCTAGGTTCCAGGGTAAGTCCTTTACAAGTTTTTTAGGTACTCTTAAACTAAAACACCATTTTTTTAGGTACTACTAAACTAAAACACCATAAAGATTTTGTTCTCTGTAGCAATGCACAAAGTACCAGTTTCCCTACTCTCTTAAAATACAGTGTGTTATTATATATAAAAATCTTTGCAAATCTGAAAGGCAATAAAATATCTATCTCTTGAGAGTAGTTTGTCATTGCATTTATTTTATTAGGAGATTGTGTACCTTTCATCCATATGAAAGCCATTTGTATGTACTTTACTATGAGTGTCAATAAATGTTTTGACCATTTTTCTATCGTTATTTTTTTCATTTCCCTTACTAACTATATATAAAGGAAATTAGCTCTTTGTTATATGTGTTACAAATATTTTCCCAGTTTTTCATTTGCCTTCTGATTTTATTTATAGTATTTTCTCATGCAGATAAAAATGATTATTTATCTATATTATTTTAATAAATCATAATTGTATACATTTTTGGGGTACAATGTGATATTTTGATATATGTATATAATGTGGAATGATTAAATCAAGCTAATTAACATATCTATCATCTCACTTAATTTTGCACTGAGATATTTGAAATGTATTCTCTTAGCTATTTTGAAATATATAATACATTATTGTTAACTACAGAACTACAGTCACCCTGTTGTGCAACAGATCTCAAAAACTTATTTCTCCTAACTAAAACTTTGTACTCCTATGTGATTCAGCAATCTCACTGACTGAAATCAGTATGTCAAAGAGATACCTGCACTCCCACGAGCATTGCAGCACTATTCACAATAGCCATGATACAGAATCAACCTAAGTGTTCGTCAATGGATGGATGGATAAAGAAAATGTGGTATGTGCATATAATGGAATAATATTCAGCCTTTAAAAAGAAGAAAATCCTGTCATTTGTGTCAACACAGATGAACATGGAGAACATTATGCAAAGTGAAATAAGCCAGACACAGAAAGACAAACACCATGTGATCTCACTCATATTTGTGGAATATTAAAAACCATGGGTTTTGTTCTGGGTGCAGTGGTTTATGCCTGTAATTCCAGTGCTTTAGGAGGCCAAGGCAGGAGGATCACTTGAGATCAGGATTTCGAGACCAGCCTTGGCAACATAGTGAGACCCCGTCTCTTATTTATTTATTTTTTTCAAATTAGCTAGGAGTGGTGGTACACACCTGTACTCCTAGCTATTTGGGAGGCTGAGTCAAAACGATTGCTTGAGCCCAAGAATTTGAGATTACAGTGAGCTATTATCATGCCACTGCATTCCAGCCTGACTGACAGAGCAAGATCCTATCTGCAAAAGCAGAAAAAGAGGCTTTTATGAAATCAAATTCATCAATCTTTTTCTATTGTAACTTCATTATTTTCCATATTTCATAAATTTTGGTTGAAACATAATGTACAGAAAATTGCACATTATTATACATACTGTAAGTACAATGTAATGAATTTTCACTAACTGTATACTTCCATTAACCAGCACCCAGATCAATGAACAGAACAGGACCAATACCCTGGGTGTCCATTTTGTGCTCCCATGCAGTCACTGTCCTCTCCTTTCCACACATAAGATTCCGTTCATTTTGTATGGCTCCATTTGTTAATATAACATTTTTAAAATTCATTTTACCACATTTTCTTTGTCCAGTCTATTATCGATGGGCATTTATGTTGATTCCATATCTTTGTTATTGTGAATAGTGTTGCAATAAACATACATGTGCATGTGTCTTTATAATAGAATGATTTACATTCCTTTGGGTATATACTCAGTAATGGAATTGTTGGGTCAATGGTATTTCTGTCTTTAGGTCTTTGAGGAATCGCCACACTCTCTTTCACAATGTCCAAAATAATTTACACTCCCACCAACAGTATATAAGGAATACTATGCAACCATAAAAAGGAACTAGATCATGTTCTTTGCAGGGACATGGGTGGAGCTGGAGGCCATTATTCTTAGAAAACTAGCACAGGAACAGAAAATCATATGCTGGCATGTTCTCACTTACAGATGGGAGCTAAATGATGAGAACACATGGACACACAGAGGGGAACAACACTCACTGGCTCCTTTTGGAGGGTGAAAGGTGGGAGGAGGGAGAGGATCAGGAAAAATAACTAATGGGTACTAGGCTTAATACCTGTGTGATGAAATAATCTGTACAACAAACCCCCATGACACAAGTTTACCGATGTAACAAACCTGCACTTCCACCCCTGAAAGTAAAATGAAAGTTTTAAAAAATTCATTTTAAGGCAAAGAGTAAGTGCAGGATCCAATATTTTTTTCAGGTGACTATCTAGTTGTCCCAACACTATCTTTTCTCTACTGATACGGCATTCCAACTTTATCATATACCAGTTTCTTTTAAATATTTGAACCTATTTCTGAACTCAGTTTTGTTTCATTGATGTGTCTATTTATTTATTTATGATTTTAAGAAGGGGAATGACATAGTCTATATTTCTAAAAGATCACTCTAGTTACTGTGTGGAGAATGGACTGTGAAGAGGAGGAGTGGGCAGAGAGCAAGTATGGAGACCATTTACGAGGATGCTGTAGTAATTTAGGTGAGATAAAATAGTGACTTTGACTAGGGAGGTGCAGCATGATAGACAGAAGTGGTCAGATGTCAGGTATGGTTTGGGCATTTAATTCACGTATTAGTACCACACAACTCTTTTAATTTCTGTGTCTTTATAGTATATTTTAATATCTCATAAGGTCAATCCCTCCTCATTACTCTTTTTTTTAAATAGAACTTTTGGGCTTTTCTTGAATGTCCCTTTTTGCTATATGGACTTTAGAATCAGTTTGTCTCATTTCAAAAATCCTACTGGTGTTTTGATTAGTATCAAATTAAATTTATAGACTAATATAAAGAGAAGAATTAACATATGTATAATATGAGTCATCCTATCCAATAATACGGTATGTATCAAAGGCTTTGTATACCTTAAAAGTGTATAGAAGATTTTTTCATACAGATCTTTTATGATTCACAGGTTTTAATTCTGAGTTTTTTTGTAGTTGATATTTGAAATATTTTCTATTATATTTTGATTTTTGTTTTTAATATCTCAAGCACACAAATGCATTAAAAAATCAAGCATTCATGCTTCTACCACCTAGACTTAATGAATATTAAAATGTTTCATATTTTAAAATTTTTTAAAGAATACAACATTTATGGGTAAAATTAAAGTCACCGACCCATCTCATCAATCTCTTTCCCTCCCTACAGATAACCTGATATTGGCAAGTATCCCCTCCTACATTAATATGCATCCATAAGCATTATATGGTATTGTCTTGTATACTGTTAAATTTTACAGTATCATACTGTACATGTCATTTTGCAACTTTTTCTATTTAATATTTTGGTTTTGGGCCAGGCATGGTGGCTCACACCTGTAATCCCAGCACTTTGAGAGGCCAAGGTGGGTGGATCACTTGAGGTCAGGAGTTCTAGACCAGCCTAGTCAACACAGTGAAATCCTGTCTCTACTAAAAATACAAAAATTAGCTGGTTATGGTGACGCATGCCTGTCATCCCAGCTAGTCGGGAGGCTGGAGGCTGAGGCACAAGAATCGCTTGAACCCGGGAGGTGAAGGTTGCAGTGGGCCAACAACTCCACTCCAGCCTGGACGACAGGGCGAGACCCTTATCTAAAATAAAAAAAATTTTGTCCTTGAAATTTATGTTTTCTACATGTAGCTTTATCTAACTCACTTTAACTGAACAAGAGAATTACTTTGCATGAATATAACTCAATTTTTAAAAACCCACTCCACTGTCAAGGGACATTTGGCTAGTTTTCAACATTTTGGTATTGTAAACTATGTTGTAATGAATATCCTTAAATGCACATCTTCAGTATTACCAGATGTTGCCAAATTGCTTTCTGAATAACTTCAACAAACTTACTAATTTATTCCACAGATATTTATTTACTCCAAAATATGTGCCAGCCACTATTCTAGGGGCTATGTATGCAACAGTGTCTCAGTCTGTTTGTACTGCTATAAAAGAATACCTGAGACTGGGTAATTTATAAATAACAGAAATTTATCTTCTCACAGTTCTGGAGTCTGGTAACTCTAAGATCAGGGCACTGGAAATGTTCAACTTTCTGGTGAGGGCTGCTTCCAAGATGGAACTTTGTTGCTGCATCCTCCTTGTTAAGGGAACATGACGTTCTCACATGGTGGAAGGCAGAAGGGCAAGTGAGCCAAATGATGCATGAAGAATCTTTTCTAAGGACCTTAACCTCATTCTTGAGGAGAGGAGACCTCATTACCTAATTACCTCTCAAGGGTCCCACCTCTTAATACCATCACATTGGCCATTAAGTTTCAGCACCTGGATTTTGGAGGGGACACATTCAAACCAGAGCAAACTGAACAAAGTAGACAAAAATCCCTTCCTTCTGGAGATTGCATTGAAGTTGTGAGGAAACAGATAAAACCTCAAATGCCTAAATAAAATATAGAACATGTTATATGGAGATAAGTTAGAAGAAAAATAAGGCAAGGAAATGGAATGTAGAGTGTTGTGATTGTTAATTTTTTTTTTCTTTTTTTTTTTGGGACGGAGTTTTACTCTTGTTGCCCAGGCTGGAGTGCAATGGTGCGATCTCAGTTCACCACAACCTTCGCCTCCCGGGTTCAAGCGATTCTCCTGCCTCAGCCTCCAGAGTAGCTGGGGTTACAGGCATATGCCACCATGCCTGGCTAACTTTGTATTTTTTAGTAGAGATGAGATTTCTCCAGGTTGGTCAGGCTGGTCTCAAACTCCCAACCTCAGGTGATCCGCCCGCCTTGGCCTCCCAAAGTGTTGGGATTACAGGCGTGAGCCACCGCGTTTGGTCCGTGATTGTTATTTTTTTAAGTGTCAACTTGGTTATGCTGTACTAACCAGTTATTAAATCAAATACTAATCTAGATGTTGCTGGGAAGGTAATTTATAGATGTGGTTAACATGTACAAATCAGTTGACTTGAAGTAAAGCAGATTACCCTCAATAATGTGGGTGGGCCTCATCCAATCACTCAAAGGCCTTAAAAGCAAAATGATGTTTCCTGTAAGAGAAGGAATTCTGCCTCAAGACTGTAGCATCATCTCCTGCAGAGTTTCTAGTCTGACGGCCTGCCCTGTGGATTTCAGATTTGCCAGCTCCCACAATTGCATGAGCCAATTTTAAAGACAACTCACTTATA
>NW_016812468.1:42255-49456 GCF_001698545.2 Rhinopithecus bieti
AAAAAAAAAAAAAAAAAAAAAAAAAAAAAGGGTGGTGGGGGCAGCAGGGAAGAGAAGACATAGGAATGGCTGGTAAATATTACGTGACAGGATGTTTAGCCTTATTAGTATATTAGTATCAGGGAAAGCAAACTAAAACCACAATGGCAGGGTGATGTCAGTGAAAATGGCAGAGTAGGAGCTTCTGGGGGTCATCCCTCTGCAGAAACACCAAACACCTTGACAAAAAAGTCAGAATCAAGCTTATCGAAACTCTGGAAAGATAGAGGTTTACAGCAGCCAAGCAAATACTTCACCAGAAGAAAGGGCACTGAAACAAGATAAGAGATCTTTGTAGCATTTTAGCTTACCCTACCCTCACCTCCCTTCCTGGTATGGCTGCAGTTTTGAAGATGAGAGCCTGTGTTCCCCATGCTGGTGCCTGATTCCAGAGAGTGAACCCTCTTCCTCCTAAGGGGTTGGTTGTGTGTACTGTTTTGTCCTTTCCCCAAAGGACTGCCACTAGGGGCAAAAATTAACCAACCGACCAACCAACCAAACAAACAAATAAAAAACCAGGGCAAACAATAAGATATTGAAAGCCTGAGAGAAAAAGCTGTAGAGTGAGTTTTTGTGGAGGAATAGGAGCTTTGAAAAGCTATTGTGAATGAGAAACTGGAAAGCCAAGTGCACAACTCAGGGCAGTATGCATGCTCAGAAAAGACCTGAGGCCATTAGCTTTCACCTTGGCTTGTCTTTAGGTTCAGCACAAGCAGGAAGTGAATATTAAGGCAGATTTATAAAGGCCCTGGCTAAGTTTTAAAGGAGTGCCCCAGCAGCTAATCAGCAAAGACCTGGCGAGCATTTTACTTTTCTTTTTCTTTTTTTGGGACGGAGTTTTACTCTTGTTGCCCAGGCTGGAGTGCAATGGTGCGATCTCAGTTCACCACAACCTTCGCCTCCCGGGTTCAAGCGATTCTCCTGCCTCAGCCTCCAGAGTAGCTGGGGTTACAGGCATATGCCACCATGCCTGGCTAACTTTGTATTTTTTAGTAGAGATGAGATTTCTCCAGGTTGGTCAGGCTGGTCTCAAACTCCCAACCTCAGGTGATCCGCCCGCCTTGGCCTCCCAAAGTGTTGGGATTACAGGCGTGAGCCACCGCGTTTGGTCCGTGATTGTTATTTTTTTAAGTGTCAACTTGGTTATGCTGTACTAACCAGTTATTAAATCAAATACTAATCTAGATGTTGCTGGGAAGGTAATTTATAGATGTGGTTAACATGTACAAATCAGTTGACTTGAAGTAAAGCAGATTACCCTCAATAATGTGGGTGGGCCTCATCCAATCACTCAAAGGCCTTAAAAGCAAAAATGATGTTTCCTGTAAGAGAAGGAATTCTGCCTCAAGACTGTAGCATCATCTCCTGCAGAGTTTCTAGTCTGACGGCCTGCCCTGTGGATTTCAGATTTGCCAGCTCCCACAATTGCATGAGCCAATTTTTAAAGACAACTCACTTATAAGTTTTATAAAGACAAAATTAAAAAGATAAATATAATAAAGATAAAATATAAATCATAAATCTTATTTATGAGAGTTATCTTTAAAATAAGATTCTATTTGTACTATTTGTTCTATTTTTCTGAAGAACGCTGACTGACATAGATTTTGTTACCAAGAGTGGTTCTAGAGGAACAGAATCTTAAGGATGGATTTTCTGAATTGGTTCTGAAGTTTCCGAAATTACTTCTCTGATCTGATTAGGTTTAAATGCACTAATGACTACTTACAATAGTAAAGAGGACACTGGGAGAAATGAAATAATCAGACTTTTCAGAAATTACTGAACACCAGCTCTGAACTGACATGAATTCCAGGAGACTCAAAATGGCACTGTGGTCCACCAGTCAGATTAGGGGCTTATGGGGGTCAGTTATTTAATGGAGTTTTAACTCACATCTACCTCATAGCGAACCCAGTAGTTTCCTGAGCCCATCCTCTGGTAATTTTCCCAGTTCTGGGATATATAATTGGAATAGACACAATCAGCAACTGGTAGAATCCCCACATTGATTCCCTGGCTTGTGGATTGGGGGTTATTATGGTAGAAAAGGTGAAGTGGAAGTCACTAGAACTGCCTCTGCTTAGAAAAATATTAAACCAAAAGCAATACTACATTCCTGGAGGGATCGTAGAGATCAGTGCCACCACCGAGGGCTTGAAAAATGCAAGGGTGATGATTCCCACCATATCCCCATTCAACTTACCTATTTGGCCTCTACAGAAAACACATGGATTTTTTGCTTGCTTCAGCAACACATATACTATAATTGGAACAATACAGAGAAGATCATCATGACCCCTGTGCAAAGATGACATGCAAATTTGTGAAGTATTTCATATTTTTGAGAAATGATAAATGCTTAAGGTGATGGATATGGCGATTACCATGATTTGATCACTATACAATTTATACATTTATAGAAACATCCATCATGTTGTACCCTATAAATATGTATAATTATTATGTGTCAATTTTTTTTAAAAAGGTGAATCTTGGAGAATGACAGTGGATTTTCAAAAGCTTAACCAGGTAGAGACTCCAATTGCAGCTGCTGCACCAGATGTGGTTTCATTGCTTGAACAAATTAATATATCTTCTGGTATCTGCTATGTAGCTATTGATTTGGCAAATGCCTTTTTTCTCAATGTCTGTTAGTAAAGACCACCAGAAGAAGTTTGCTTAATCTGGCAAAGCTAGCAATACTTTTCTTATCTCTATCAGTTTTCTACCCTATTTCATAATTTAGTTCACAGGGACCTTGCTTGACTTCCCCTTCCACAAGACATCACACTGATTCATTGCATGGATGACATTATGCTGATTGGACCTAGTGAGCAAGCATTAATAACTACTCTAGACTTTTGGTAATACATTTACACATCAGAGGGTGAGAAATACAATTTTTAAAATAAGCTAACTTTCACCTCAGTGAAATTTCTATGGCTCCAGTGATGTGGGTATAAAGATATCCTTTCTATGGTAAAGATTAAGTTCTTGCATCTGGCCTTTTCTATAACCAGAAAAAAATGCATAACACCTGATGGGCCTCTTTAAACTTTTGAGGCAACATATTTATCATTTGGCTCATTTACTGAGTGACCTAAAAAGTTACTAGTTTTGAGTGGGGCCCAGAACAAGTGAAGTCTCTGCAACTGGTCCAGGCTGCCATGCAAGCTGCTCTGCCACTTGGGCCATATGTTTCAGAAGATTCAATGGTGCTTGAAGTGTCAGTGGCAGATAGAAATGCTTCTTGGAGCCTTTGGCAGGCCGCTATAGGTGAATTGCAACACATATTCATAGGAATTTTGAGCAAAGCTCTGCCATCTTCTGCAGATAACTACTATCCTTTTGAGAAACAGCTTTTGGCTTGCTACTGGGCCTTAGTAGAGACTGAACAATTAACCTTTGGTCACTATGCTACAATGTGACCTAAGCTGTCCTTCATGAACTGAGTATTATCTGACCCACCAAGTCATAAAGTTGGGCATGCACACCAGCACTCAATCACCAAATGGAAATTGTATATAAAGTTGGGCTTGAGCAGGCCCAGAAGGCACATGTAAGCTATATGAAGAAGTGGCCCAAATGCCTATGGCCCCACTCTTAGTATATTACCTCCTCTCTCCCAACCTGTGCCTATTGCCTCATAGGAGTTCTCTGTGATAAGGTGAATGAAGAAGAGGAAAATGAGCCTGGTTTACAGATGGTTGTGCATGATATGAAGGCACCACCTGCAAGTGGGCAGCTCCGCCACTAGTAACCCTTTTCTGGGATATCCCAGAAAGACAGTGATGAAGGGAAATCCTCCCATTGGGCAGAACATAGAGCACTGCACATTGTACCTTGTTCATTTTTACTTAGAAGGAGAAATGGCCAGAAGTTTGAGTGTATGTTGATTCATGGATGTTGTCCAGTGGTTTAGATGGATGGTCAAGCACTTGGTAGGAACATGATTGGAAAATTGGTGATGAGGAGGTAAGAGAAAAAGATATGTGGGTAGACCTCTATAAATGGGTTTAGGAAAACAACCCTGAAGACATTTGTGTCCCATGTGAATGCTAACCAAAGAGCGACCTCAGCAGAGCAAGATTTTTTATAATCAAGTGGATAGGATGACCTGTTCTGTGGATAACAGTCAGTCACCCTCCTCAGCTACTTCTGTCATTGCCCAATGGGCTCATTTACAAAGTGGCCATGGTGGTAGGGATATAAATTATTCATGGGATTAGCAACATGGACTTCAATTCACTAAGGTTGACCTGGCTATACCCACTGCTCAGAGTACTCAATCTGCCAGCAGCAAAGACCATCACTGAGTCATTCCCCAGGGTGATCAGCCAGTTATTGATGTCTGGTTGATTATATTCAACCACTTCTATCATAGAAGGGGCAGCATTTTTTCTTACTGGAATAGAAATTTACTCTAAGTATGGATTTACCTTCCTTGCACACAATGATTTTGCCAAAACTACCATCTGTAGACTTACAGAATGCCTTATCCACTGCCATGTTATTCTACATAACATTGCTTCTGATTAAGGAACTCACTTTATACATGAAGTTGCAGCAGTGGGCCCAAGTTCATTGAATTCACTGTCCTTACCATGTTCCCAGCCATCCTGAAGCAACTGGTTTGGTAGAATAATGTAATGGCCTTTTAAAGACTTGGTTATAGCACTAACTACATGGCACCACCTTGCAGGACCAGGGCATGCTCTTTAGGAGGCTATATATACTCTAAAGAAGTGTCAAATATATGGTGCTGTTTCCCCTGTAGACAGGATTCACAGGTCCAGGAATCAAGGGGTGAAAATTGGAGTGGATATTACTTACTATACCATAGTTATCCACTAGCAAAATTTTTGCTTCCTGTCCCCATGACCTTACGCTATGCTGGTCTTGAGGTCTTAGTTCCAGAGGGTGGAATGCTACCACCAGGAGATATAATAATTCAATTGAACTATAATTTAAGATTGTTATCCTACTACTTTGGGCTTCTTGTGCCTCTAAGTTAACAGGCGCCAAAGAGAGTTACTGTACTGCTGGCATGATTGATCTTGATTACCAAGGAAAAAGTTTGCAACTTGTTGGGCTCTTACTTCACAATAGAGGTAAGTAAGTATGAGTATGTCTGGAATACAGTAGACCCATTAGAAGATCTCTTAGTGCTACCAGGCCCTGTGATTAAAGTCAGTGGAAAACTACAGCTGGGCATGGTGGTACACATCTGTAGTTCTAGTTACTCAAGAGGCTGAAGCAGGAGGATTGCTTGAGCCAAGGAATTCAAGGCCAGTCTCGGCTACATAGTGAGACTCCCATCTCTAAAAAGCACTACAATAATTCAACTCAACAGGACTACTAATTGCTCAGAACTCTCCAGAATGAAGGTTTGGGTCACCCTACCCCATTCCACCAGGGAAGGAACCATAAGAAGCTGAAATATTTGCTGAGGGCTAAGGGAATATGGAATGGGTAATGGAAGAAGGTTGTTTTAAATACCAGCTACGAGTTGCAGATGACCAATTGCAGAAACGAGAATTGTAATTATTATTATTAGTAGTAGTAGTAGTAGTACTAGTATTTGAGGCGGAGTTTTTGCTCTTGTTGCCCAGGCTGGAGTGCAATAACACAGTCTTGGTTCACTGCAACCTCTGTCCCCCAGGTTCAAGGGATTCTCCTGCCTCAGCCTCCTGAGTAGCTGAGATTACAGGCATGCACCTCCACGCTCTGCTAATTTTGTATTTTTAGCAGAGACGGAGTTTCTCCATGTTGGTCAGGCTGGCCTCGAACTCCTGACCTCAGGTGATCTGCCCGACTCGGCCTCCCAAAGTGCTAGGATTACAGGTGTGAGCCACTGCGCCCGGCCAATAACTGTAATTATTATGAGTAGTTCTTCCTTATAATAAGGAGGAAATATAGTATTTTTCTTTGTCATAAATATGCTTGTTTGTGTGTATATTTATGTCAATTTTCGTTTCTTCTCTCTCTTGTCTTCTTATCATATAAAATAAAATGTATTAGTAATAGTTAACCTTACATCACAGTATTTAAGTCGCAGGATATCAAGGAGAAGAATGAACATAACCCAAGGATTTTGCATCCTCTCACGGGGAAAGGGTTAGTGCATTTTCGGTTGTACAGAGTTGTAACAAGAGTTGTATCTTGTTAGGTGGAAGTATGACTTTGTTATTATCTTTATTTGGAGATATATGTATGGGTGCCTAGCTGGTGAGGGGTGGATTGTTATGGTTCATTTTATACGTCATCTTGGGCCAGGCACGGTGGCTTGTGCCTGTAATCCCAGCACTTTGAGAGGCTGAGGTGAGTGGATCATTTGAGGTCAGGACTTTGAGACCAGCCTGATCAACATGGTGAACCCCCGTCTCTACTAAAATACAAAAATAAGCCGGGCATGGTGGCAGGTGCCTGTAATCTCAGCTACTCGGGAGGCTGAGACAGGAGAATCCCTTGAACCCAGGAGGCGGAGGTTGCAGTGAGTTGAGACTGCACCACTGCACTCCAGCCTGGGCGACAGAGCGAGACTCCCTCTTGAAAAAAACAATAAAAACCAATAAAAAATATGTCAACTTAGCTAGTTTATAGCACCGTTATTTAATCAAACATTGATTTAGGTGTTTCTATGAAGGTATTTTGTGGTTTACATGTACAATAATTTGATTTGAAGTAGAGCCTATGATGGGCTTCATCCAATGAGTCTCAGGCTGTAAGAGCAAATCCTAAAGTTTTTCTGGCAAAGAAATATGTCAAGACTAAAGTGTCACATTCTGCCAAGTTTCTAGCCTGCTGGTTTGCCCTGCAGATTTCCAAGTCAAGATTGCTGCATCAACTCCTGCTGGAGTTTCCAGCCTGCCAGCCTGTCCTACAGAATTCAGACTTGCCAGCCCCCACAACTATGTGAGCCAATTCCTTAAAATATATCTTATATATGTCTTTATATATACTTATAAATATATGTATATTTACATATTTATCTCCTATTGGTCTCTTTTGAGAACGCTGACTGATACAAATGTGGAAGGATAATTTTAAATAGGATGGAGAGGAAAGGTAACTTATGAGTACCATTTATATTCCCACCAATAGTCAATGCTTTTTATTTTTACTGTTTTCGAAAAAGTACTCTATTTTTCAAATTATT
>NW_016812468.1:50344-56000 GCF_001698545.2 Rhinopithecus bieti
TTTTTAATTTTTGTGGATACATACTAGGTGTGTATATTTATGGGTTATGTGAAATATTTTGATACAAGCATGCAACATGTAATGATTACATCAGGGTAAATGGAGTACCCATCCTCTCAAACATTTATCCTTTGTGTTACAAAAAATCTAATTATAACATCATAGTTATTTATAAATGTACAATTAAATTATTTTCTCTATACTCACCCTGTTATGCTAGCAAAAACTGGGTTTTATTCATTCTTTGTAACTATTTTTTGTGCACATTAACCACCTCCACTTCCTACCCCACGCCCACTACCCTTCTTAGCCTCTGGTAACCATCCTTCTATTCTCTATCTTCATAAGTTCAATTATTTTAATTTTTAGCTCCCACAAATGAGTGAGAACATGTGATCTTTGTCTGTCTGTGCCTGGCTTATTTTACTTAACATAATAATCTCCATTTCCATCCGTGTTGTGGCAGATGACAGGATCTCATGTTTGTATGAGTGAATAGTGCTCCATTGTGTATATGTACCACATTTTCTTTATCCATTCATCTATTGATGAACACTTAGGTTGCTTACAAATCTTGGCTATTGTAAATAGTGCTGCAATAAATATGGGAGTGCAGATATTTCCTTGATAAACTGATTTTCTTTCTTTTGGGTATATACCTAGGAGTGGGATTGCCAGATCATATGGTAGCTCTATATTTAGTTTTTTGAGTTCTCCATTAGTAGTTGTACTAATTTACATCCCCACCAATAGTGTGTGAAGGTTCCCTTTTCTCCGTCTCCTCATCAGCATATATTATTGCCTGTCTTTTAAATAAAAGTCATTTTACCTAGGGTGAGACAGTATCTCACTGTAGTTTTGATTATCATTTCTCTGATAATCAATAATGTTCAACACATTTTCATATACCTGCTTGTCATTTGTATTGTATTCTTTTGAGAAATGTCTATTCAAATCTTTTGCTCAGTTAAAAATTGAATTATTATACTTTTTTCCTATAGAGTTGTTTGAGCTCCTTATATATTCTGGTTATTAATTCCTTGTCAGATGAGTAGTTTGCAAATATTTTCTCCCCTTCTGTGGGTTGTCTCTTCATTTTGTTGATTGTTTCCTTTGCCATGCAGAAGCTTTTTGACTTGATGTAATCCCATTTGTCCATTTTTGCTTTGGTTGCCTGTACTTGTGAGGTATTACTCAACAAATTTTTGCCCAGGCCAATGTCCTGGAGATTTTCCCCAATGTTTTCTTGTAGCAGTTTCATAGTTTGAGGTCTTAGATTTAAGTCTTTAATCCATTTTCATTTGATTTTTGTATACAGCAAAAGACAGGGTTCTAGTTTCATTCTTCTGTATGTGGATATCCAGATTTCTCAGCACCATTTATAGTCTTTTCCCTCGTGTATGTTCTTTGCACCTTTGTTGAAAATGAGTTCACTGCAGGTGTGTGAATTTGTTTCTGGTTTCTGAATTCTGTTGCATTGGTTTATGTGTCTGTTTTTATGCCAGTACCATGCTGTTTTGGCTACTGTAGCTCTGTAGTATAATTTGTAGTCAGGTAATGTAATTCCTCCAGTTTTGTTCTTTTTGTTTAGGATAGCTTTGTCTATTCTGGGTCTTTCGTGGTTTTAAATACATTTTAGTATTGTTTTTTCTATTTCTGTAAAGCAATAGAAAATAGATAAGAATTGCATTAAATCTGTAGATTGCTTTGGGTAGTATGGACATTTTAACAACATTGATTCTTCCAATCTATGAACATGGAATGTCTTTCCATTTTCTTCTATCTTCTTCAATTTTTACATCAGTGTTTTATATTTTTCATTGCAGAGATCTTTCACTTCTTTGATTAGGTTAATTCCTAAGTACTTAATTTTATTTGTAGCTATTGTAAGTGGGATTACTTTCTTGATTTCCTTTTCAGATTGTTGGCTGTTGGCATATAGAAATGCTACTGATTTTTGTAAGTTGATCTTATGTCCTGCAACTTTACTGAATTTTAAATTAGTTCCAATAGTTTTTTTTGTGAAGACTTTAGGTTTTCCAAATATAAGATTATATCATCAGCAAACAAGGATACTTTGACTTCCTTCTTTGCAACTTGGATGCCCTTTATATGTTATTCTTGTCTGATAACTCTAGCTAGAATTTCCAGTACTATGCTGAATAACAGAGGTAAAAATGGACATCCTTGTCATGTTCCACATCTTAGAGGAAAGACTTTCAATTTTTTGTGATTCAGTCTGATACTAGCTGTTGGTCTGTAATATACAGCTTTTATTATGTTGAGATATGTTCCTTCTGTACACAGTTTTTGAGGGATTTTATCATGAAGGAATATCGAATTTTATCAAATGCTTTTCCAGCATCAATTCAAATGATCATATGGATTTGTTCTTCATTCTGTTGACATGAAGTATCACAGTGATTGATTTGCATATGTTGAACCACTCTTGTATCCCTGGGATAAATCTCATTGATCACGATGAATTATCTTTTTAATTTGTTGTTTCATTTGGTTTGCTAGTATTGTGTTGAGAACTTTTGCATCCCTGTTCAGCAGAGATATTGGCCTATAGTTGTTTTTTGGTTTTTGAGATAGGGTCTTGCTCCATCTCTCAGGCTGGAGTGCAGTGGTTTGATCTTGGCTCACTGCAACCTCCACCTCCTAAGTTTAAGTGATTCTCATTCCTCAGCCTCCCAAGTAGCTGGGATTACAGACACCTGTCACCACACCCAGCTAATTTTTGTATTATTAATAGAGATAGGATTTCACTGTGTTAGCCGGGTTGGTCTTGAACTCCTAACCTCAAGTAATCTACCTGCCTCAGCTGCCCAAAGTGCTGAAATTACAGGCATGAGCCACCACGTCTGGCCAGATATTGGCCCACAGTTTTCTGCTTTTGATGTGTCTTTGTCAGTTTTGGTATCAGGGTAATACTGTCCTCACAGAATGAGTGTGAAAGTTTTCCTTCCTCCTCTATTTTCTAGAGTAATTTGAGTAGAATTGGTATTAGTTCTTCTTTAAATATTTGGTAGAATTCAGCAGTGAGGCCATTAGGTCCTGAACTTTTATTTTATTTTATTTTTTTTTCTGGGAGAATTTTTATTATGGCTTCAACCTTGTTATTTGTTATTGGTCAGCTCATGTTTTGAATTTTTTCCTGGTTCTATCTTGTTAGGCTGTATGTGTCGAGGAATGTATCCATTTCTTTTAGATTTTATAATTTATTGGCATATAGTTGCTTGTAGTAGCCTCTAATGATCCTTTGAATTTCTGTGGTATTGGATGTAATGTCTCCTTTTTCATCTCTGATTTTATTTGCATCTTCTCTCTTTTTTTCTTAGTCTGGCTAGAGGTTTGTCTATTTTGTTGACTTTTTTTAAAAAACCAACTTTTTCTATCATTGATCTTTTATTTTTTGTTTCAATTTCATTTATTTCTGCTGTAGTCTTGACTACTATTTTTTTCTGGTAATTTCGGGTTTGAATTTCTCTTGCTTTTCTAGTTTTTTTAAAGATGCATCATTAGATTGCTTATCTGAAGTTTTTGTCTTTTTTTGATTTAGGTACTTATAGGTATAAATTTCCTTCTCAGCACTGCTTTTGCTGTATCCTATCAGTTTTGTATGTAGTGTTTCCATTGCCATTTGTTTCACAAATTTTTTCAAATTTCTTCTTAATTTCTTCATTGGCCCACTGGTCATTCAGGAGCGTATTGTTTAATTTCTACATGTTTGTATAGTTTTCAAAATGTCTGTATTGATTTCTAGTTGTATTACATTGTGGTCAGAAAAGATGCTTAATGTTATTTTATTTTCTGAATTTTTTGAATGTATTAGGAGTTGTTTTGTGCCCTAACATATGGTCTATTCTTGAGAATGATCCATGAGCCGAGGAGAAAAATGTGTATTCTGCAGCTGTTGGATAAAATGTTCTGTAAATATCTGCTAGAACCATTTGGTCTGTAGAGCAGATTAAGTCCAATGTTTCTTTGTTGATTTTCTGTCTGGCAGGTCTGTCCAACACTGAGGGTAGAGTGTTGAAGCTTCCAGCTATTGTTGTATTTGTGTCTACCTTTCTCTGTAGCTCTAACAATGTTTACCTCATATTTCTGGGTGCTCCATTGTTGGGTGCATATATATTTACCATAGGTATATCCTCTTTAACAGAAAGATTGAAATAATTAAGAAGAATCAAGCAGAAATTCTGGGCTTGAAAAATGCAATTGATGAAGCTTCCAACATAGCCGAACAGGAACAGCTCCAGTCTGCAGCTCCCAGTATGATCAACCCAGAAGATGGGTGATTTCTGCATTTCCAACTGAGGTACCTGGTTCATCTCACTGGGACTGGTTGGACAGTGGGTGCAGCCCATGGAGGATGAGCTGAAGCAGGGCAGGACATTGCCTCACCCAGGAAGCACAAGGGGTCAGGGAATTTCCCTTTCCTAGCCAAGGGAAGCCATGACACATTGTACCTGGAAAAACGGGACACTCCCACCCCAATACTGTGTTTTTCCCAAGGTCTTAGCAACCAGCAGACAAGGAGATTCTCTCCCGTGCCCAGCTCAGCAGGTCCCATGCCCATGGAGCCTTGCTCACTGCTAGCACAGCAGTCTGAGATCGAATTGCGAGGTGGCAGCCTGGCTGGAGGAGGCGCATCTGCCATTGCTGAGGCTTCAGTAAGTAAACAAAGCAGTCAGGAAGCTCAAACTGGGCAGAGGCCACCACAGCTCAGCAAGGCCTACTGCCTCTAGATTCCACCTCTGTGGGCAGGGCTTATCTGAACAAAAGGCAGCAGACAACTTCTGCAGACTTAAATGTCCCTATCTGACAGCTTTGAAGAGAGCAGTGGTTCTCCCAACTCAGCATTTGAGCTCTGAGAACAGACAGACTGCCTCCTCAGGAGGGTCCCTGACCCCCGTGTTACATCTCCCAGTACTGGCCTACAGACACCTCATATAGGCGGGTGCCCCTCTGGGACGAAGCTTCCAGAGGAAGGATCAGGTAGCAATATTTGCCCTTCTGAAATATTTGGTGTTCTGCAGCCTCCACTGGTGATACCCAGGCAAACAATATCTGGAGTGCACCTTCAGCAAACTCCAACAGATATGCAGCTGAGGGACCTGACTGTTAGAAGGAAAACTAACAAACAGAAAGCAATAGTATCAACATCAACAAAAGGGAGGGACATCTACACCAAAACCCCATCTGTAGGTCACCATCATCAAAGACTAAAGATAGATAAAACCACAAAGATAGGGAGAAACCAGAGCAGAAAAGCTGAAAATTCTAAAAACCAGAGACCCTCTTCTCCTCCAAAGGATTGTAGCTCCTCGCCAGCAACAGAACAAAGCTAGATGGAGAATGACTTTGACAAGCTGACAGAAGTAGGCTTCAGAAGGTCAGTAATAACAAACCTCTCCAAACTAAAGGAGCATGTTCAAACCCATCACAAGGAAGCTAAGAACCTGAAAAAAGGTTAGACGAATGGCTAACTATAACAAACAGTGTAGAGAGGACCTTAAATGACCTGATGGAGCTGAAAACCATGGCATGAGAAATTCGTGACGCATGCACAAGCTCCAATAACCAATTCGATCAATTGGAAGAAAGGATATCAGGGATTGAAGAACAAATTAATGAAATAAAGTGAGAA
>NW_016812468.1:59909-63884 GCF_001698545.2 Rhinopithecus bieti
GATAACAACTTAACACTGTTTGCATAAACAAAGGAAAAGAAAAACTAATAAAAACTCTACACGTTTTAACTTTGTCCCTCTACCTTTTAACTTTTCGTTGTTTCTATTTATATTTTATTGTACTTTTATGTCTTCAAAAGTTGTAGTTATTATTTTTGATTGGTTCATTGTTTAGTCTTTCTATTTAAGATACAAGCACCACAGTTAGAGTGTTAGTCCATTTTTCTGTAGTTATTATTACCAATGAATTTCGTATGTTAGATGACTGTTTATTGGTCATTAAAATTCTTTTATTCCTGATTGAAGTATTCCCTTTAGCATTTTTTGTAGAACAGGTTTGGTGTTGATAAAATCCCTCAGCTTTTTGTGTGTGTGTGTGTGTGTCTGGGAAAGCCTTTATTGCTCCTTCATGGTTAAAGGATATTGTTGCCAGATACACTATTCTAGGATAAATGTTTTATCCTTTGACACTTTCAATATTTCATGCCACTCTCTCCTGGCCTGTAAGGTTTCCACAGAGAAGTCTGCTAACAGACATATTGGAGCTTCATTGTATGTTATTCGTTTCTTTTCTCTTACTGCTTTTAGGATCCATTATTTATCCTTGACCTGTGGGAGTTTGATTATTAAACGTCTTGAAATAGCCTTCTTTGGGTTGAATCTGCTTGGTTTTCTATAATGTTCTTGTACATGGATATTGATATCTTTCTCTAGGTTTGCAACATTGTAATTTTGCCTTTGAATAAATTTTCTACCCCTATCCCTTTCTTACCTTCTCTTTAAGGCCAATATATCTTAAATTTTTCCTTTTGGGGTATCTACTAGATGCTGTAGGCATGCTTTATTGTTTTTTATTCTTTTTTTCTTTTGTCTCCTCTATGTATTTTCAAATAGCCTGTCTTCAGGCTCACTAATTCTTTTTCCTGCTTGATCCACTCTGCTATTAAAAGACTCTGATGCATTCTTCTGTATGTCAACTGCATTTTTCAAACCCAGAATTACTGCTTGATCCTTTTAATTATTTCAATAGTTTTGTTAAATTTATCTGATAGAATTCTGAATTACTTCTCAGTGTTATCTTGAACTTTGAATTTTCTCAAAACAGATATTTTGAATTGTCTAGCTGAACGGTCACATAATTCTATTGCTCCAAAATTGGCCCCTGGTGCCTTAGTTATTTCATTTGGGGAGATCATGTTTTCCTGGATGTCATGATGCTTGTGGATGTTTGTCTGTGTCTAGGCATCAAAGAGTTAGATATTTATTGTATTCTTTGCAGTCTGGGTTTGTAAAAGTCTTTCCATGGATTTGAAAGGACTTGAGTATAGTGATGTAAGCCATATCTGCATTAGGGGGCATCTAAGTCTGGTAATGCTGTGGTTCTTGCAGACTTTTAGAGGAACCTCCTTAATGGTCTTGGATAAGATCCAGAAGATCTCTTTGGATTATGGGGCAAAGACTCTTGCTCTCTTCCCTTACTTTCTACCAAACAAACAGCCTCTTTCTCTCTCTTTTCTGAACCACCTGGAGTTGGGAATGGCATGACACTGGCACCCCTGTGGCCACCACCACTATGACTCTGCTGGGTCACACCTGAAGTCAGCACGGCACTGGGTCTTACCAAACACCTACTGTAACAACTACCTAGCTACTGCTTATGTTCACCTATGGCCCTAGGGCTCTACAATCAGCAGGTGGCAAAGCCAGCTAGGGTTGTGTCCTTCCCTACAAGGTGGTGAGTTCTCCCAGGCCCTGGATATGTCCAGAGGTGCCTTCAGGGAGCCAGGGACTAGAGTCAAAAGCCTTAGAAGTTTACCTGTTGTTCTACTGTACTGCAGCTGAGCTGACACTTAAACCAGGAGTTACAATTTTTCCCACTCTTTTCTTCTTTTTCCACAGGCAAAGATGTCTCTCCCCATGGCCATTTCCCCCACAAACACACAGGGAATATTGCAAGGCTACTGCTAATGTTCCCTTAAGGCTCAAGGGCTCTTCAGTCAGTTGTGGTGAATGCTGCCTGGCCTAGGACTCACCCTTCAAGGAAGTGGGCTCCCCTCTGTCCCAGATCAGGTCCAGAAGTGCTGTTCAAGAGCCAAGTCCTAGTACTAGGAATGCCAAGAGCCAGCTTGGTGGTCTATCACCCTGTGGCCAAGCTGGTACCTAAGGTGTAAGACAAAGTTCCCTTTACCTTTCTCTCCACTTTTCTCATGCAGAAGGAGTCTCTACCTGTAGCTACTGCAGCTGGGAATGTGTTGAGTCTCACCTGAAGCCATCAAGTCTCAGAGTCTTATCCAAGTCCCATGGCATACTACTTGGGTATTGCTACTAGTTATTCAGGACCCAATGGCTCTTTAGTCAGTAGTTGATAGGTCCTAATAGGACTGGGTTCTTCCCTTCAAGGAAGTGGGTTCCCTCCTGGCCAAGGGTGTGTCTAGAAATATCGTCTGGGAGTTAGGATCTGTGAAGGAGGCCTCAGGACTCTGACTGGTGCCCTATCCTACTGTGGTTGAGCTGGTATCCAAGATGCATGAAAAAGTTCTCTTTACTAGTCTGTCTCCTCTCCTTAAGCAGAAGGAAGGGTGTCTCCTTTGGAACCCCGAACTATGAAGCCTGGGGTTGAAGGAAGGGTGGCTCAAGCACTCCCTTAGCTGCCTCGGCTGGCGTCTCATTAGGTCATGTGTCCCCTCAGTTCACTGACTCTGAGCCCAGTTATTCACTAGGATTCACCTAGCAGTTGCAGTCCTTGTGGCCTAGACTGACTTTCAAGTTTCTTTAGAGCCTCAAAGCATTTTAGCCTGTGGTGGCAAGGCTTGCCAGAACTCAAGTTCCCACCACTGGGTTGGGTGATTCCCTTCTGGCTAAGGCTGCTTTAAATAATCCCTCTGTGGGCAAGTGTCAGCTGGGTTCTGCCCAGTTTTGCCTTCTGCTATGACAGAGCACCACTGAGGTAAATGCAATATTTGGCAATTGCTGCACTCTCCCAAGCACACAGATTCTCTTTTTCCACTGCATGGCTGCTGCCAGGGCATAGGAGATGGGTGGTAGCAGTGATTAAAGACTGTCTCCTACCCTCCTCAGTGCCTTTTTGAGCCATTTGAAGTTAAACCCAAGTACTTTGATTGTCATCTGATTTTTTGGTTGTTATGAAGGTACTTTTCTTGTGTATAGATAGTTGTTAAATTTGTGTCCTTGAAGGGGGGCAATTGGTGCATGCTTCTATTCGACTATCTTGTTCTCTTCCTGTCTATTTTCTAATGTAAGCATTTACTGCTATAAATTTCTCCTCTTATCACTGCTTTAGCTGCATTCCACTTATTTTGATTCTTTGTATTTTCTTTTCTTTCTTTCTTTCTTTTTTTTTTTTTGAGACGGAGTCTTGCTCTGTCGCCCAGGCTGGAGTGCAGTGGCCAGATCTCAGCTCACTGCAAGCTCCGCCCCTGGGTTTACGCCATTCTCCTGCCTCAGCCTCCCGAGTAGCTGGGACTACAGGCGCCCGCCAACTCGCACGGCTAGTTTTTTTGTATTTTTTAGTAGAGACGGGGTTTCACCGTGTTAGCCAGGATGGTCTCGATCTCCTGACCTCGTGATCCGCCCGTCTCGGCCTCCCAAAGTGCTGGGATTACAGGCTTGAGCCACCGCGCCCGGCCAATACTTTGTGTTTTCATTTTGCACTGAGTTTTATGGATTTTATTTTCCTTCAAGACTTTCTCTTTGACTTGTGGATTATTTAGAAGTGTGTTTAATTTCCTTACATTAAAATATTTTTCCTGTTGTCTTTCTATTATTGATTTCTCATTTGATTCCATTAAGGTTAGAGAATACACTCTCTATGATTTCAATTCTTTTTTTTTTTTTCTTTAAAGTTTAGCTTTATTGTAGAAGATGAACGGCAATACATTTCTCAGCATCAACCATACAAATTACATAAGGCATAGTCAGTACAGTTCTTGCGTATGCACAGAAAATTAATGCAAA
>NW_016812468.1:67255-77058 GCF_001698545.2 Rhinopithecus bieti
TATATATATATATTTTATATATATATATATATTTTGAGACAGAGTCTCACTCTGTTGTCCAGGCTGGAGTGCAGTGGCACAATCTAGGCTCACTGCAACCTCTGCTTCCTAGGTTCAAGCAATTCTCCTGCCTCAACCTTCTGAGTAGCTGGGATTACAGGCGTGTGCCACCACATCCAGTTAATTTTTGTATTTTCAGTAGAGACGGGGTTTCATCATGTTGGCCAGGCTGGTCTCAACCTCCTGACCTCGTGATTCACCCTCCTTGGCCTCCCAAAGTGCTGGGATTACAGGTGTGAGCCACTGCACCTGACTTTGTGTGTTTCTTGGAGAGCCTCCCACTAAGAATCTCTGACCAGCATCCCTGATGGCAGTGACTATTCTCAGGCTGCCCACTTTTTACTCCCTCCCTCAGCCTCAGTCCATTCCACATAAATGCTGTTTTGGGCTTATTTCACCTCTCTTGGGCATTATTACTTTTAAAAGTGATTCCCGTCTAGCTCCCTAACTCCTAGAAAACGTCTGTTTCCTGGAAAATCATGCCTTTCAGCTCTGCTGTGGAACAGGCAGTGCAACCATGGCCCTGCACCTCTAGTCCTCCCATGTGCGAATTTTAAATATGAGTCCTCATGTTTTCTGCACCACAGGGGATAATTGTTTTTGAAATGCTCCACCCTTTGAGTCCCCTCTTACTTGGCTGAGGTGAGAAAAAATATCCCATTTGATCCCCCATGAGAGACAGAGAAGGGAAACACTCAGTACACCAACAATTCTCCAAAGAAATCCTCCCACTTTGGCTCTCCAACCTCAACTCCTTAAATACATGGGAGTTGAGTGATGGTCTAATTCTGTTTCATCGTTCTCTTAGCATGTCTTTTTGGGTGGCCTGGCATTTCACTTAAGGATATTTGGGGTGGTGGTAATATTCATGTTCTTCACCACATCTTTCCTCCTTCTTGGCACAGAATGGGATTACACATCTTTGCTTACAATGAAGTCAGATAAAGCCAAGTGACTTGTTTTGTCCAATGAAATGTGAGTGAAAAGATTTTGGCCAGAAACATTATTTTATTATGTATTTATTTTTGAGCCAAGGTCTTTCTCTGTCACCCAGGCTGGAGTGCAGTGGCATGATCATAGCTCACTGTAACGTAGAACTCCTTAGCCAGAAGATTTACAAGTCGCTGTTGTAGTGGCCATAAAAGTGTTGAAATATATCCTCCGTAAGCCTGGGACTCTAAATGACCAGGATGAGCAGGATGTCCTTGCTGACATGCATTGGTAATGTTGTGTAAATAAGAAATATATTTTTCTGTGCCAACCACTCGTATTTTGGGGTTGTTTTTATAGCAGAATCTAGTCCACCCTCACAGGAATATATTTGACATTTATTTGTACTGGTCTTTAGGTTCTCTGTGAAGTTCAAGAAAACTTAAGTGATAACATTTTATGTTATTGTTAAATTATTATTAGTAGTATTTGTTATGATTATAATATTTACATTGGAACTTGTGTGATTGTCATGTGTATGGGAAAGTGACTAATCAGAGAGACAAGGAGATAAAAAACTTGATTTCACACTCTAGTTCTAACACAAATTTTATATAGCTAAGCCTTCTAAATTTTCTTCAAATATAAAACAGAGATATATACCTCCCCTACCTTTTTCACTGAGTTGTCTCAAGGATCAGTCGAGATCACGGATAAGAAAGTGCATTTGCATGGAATACTATGTGGCCATAAAAAAGGGATGAGTTCATGTTCTTTTGTAGGGACATGGATGCAGCTGCAAAACCATCATCTCAGCAAACTATCGCAAGTACAGAAAACCAAACACCGCATGTTCTCATCATAGGTGGGAACTGAACAACTGAGAACACTTGGACACAGGAAGGGGAACATCTCACACCAGGGCCTCCTGTCATGGGTAGGGGAGGGGGAGGGATAGTATTAGGAGATATTACCTAATGTAAATGACGATGTAATGGGTGCAGCACACCAACATGGACATGTTATACATATGTAACAAACCTGCACGTTGTGCACATGTACCCTAGAACTTAAAGTATAATAAAAAAATTAAAAAAAAAAAAAAAAACGAAAGTGCATTGAAAACTCTAAAGCAGACCACAAACATAACATACAAAATTGTGGTTTGTATCCCAGGCTGTGCATCAGAACATTTAGTCAGACATTATTTCTGCATTTATTTGCAATTATTTGTGCAGTGAAATATATCAATTCCTCACTGGACAGAATAATCTATGGTAGCTTTCTAGTGACCCAAAAGCCTTCCAGGCATGTCTGTTCTATGTTCAGCACTATACCACGCCATTGGAGAAATGCTAGAGAAGTCTAAGATGTGGCTCATAGCATCAATAGTGTATTCTTGAAAAATGCTTAGAGTGTGAATGTTAAGCGTTTTTACTACAAAATGATAATCAAATGAGGTAATGCATATGTAAATTAATAGATTTAGCCACTCCATAACACATATATACTTCAAAACATCATGTTGTACACAATAAATGCATACAATTTTATCTGTCGATTAAAAAATAAATTTTTTGAGCAAGAGGAGTAACAAGATTTTAAAACTGCAAATGAAACAAAGTCTATAATTCAGGCAGAGTGAGGACCTTGGCAAATTAACCCCCCGCAAAAACAATGATAGGCTGGGCATGGTGGCTCATGCCTGTAATCCCAGTGCTTTGTGAGGCTGAGGAAAAAGGATTTCTTGAGGCCAGGAAGTCGAGGTTATAGTGAGCTATGACTGTGCCACTGCACCCCAGCCTGGGTGACACAGTGAGATCCCACCTCAAAAAAGCAGTGATAAACTGGTAAAATTATTAAAACAAGCATTTCAGAACTCTGAACATTAAGCAGAGGGACACAATAAACTGAAAAGCATTTGTTCAAGAAAACTACTGAATCTTAGTAAAACCGTGGGATGTTTTAACTTGAGGTTGCTCCCATCCCTCCTCCCCTACCCCACCTGCCTAATTCTGTGCTGCAGTATTTATGAAGATGATTAGCTTGGCTCCTGTCTGGGGGTGGCGATCTGACTTGGAGCTCTGCTGAAGTCCAAAGGCCCAGGGATATTATTGAAAACAATAGTGACCAGTGTCAAAAAATGAAAGGCTAATGCCATAACTGTCTGAGGCTATGATACTGGTTAAGCAAACTAGAGGCCAACCAAAAATGTTAAGTGGAGATCTGGGAAATGAGATAACTTTAGAAGGTTTTGAAAAGGCTGTCATATTCTTGAGGAATCCGGAAGTCTGTGTGTATGTGCAGGGCTAAGAACACACTAAGCAAAGACCAGAAAGGGCCCTAGTTATCTACTCACACCCAGATGATGGGGAGGCTCCGCATAAGCAGAAAGTAAAAGCTAAGGAAGCTCAATTAACTGGATTAACTTTGAATGTATGCCCCAACCCCAAAATCATCTCAGCAAAAAGTGGAAGCTTTATTCGCTCAAGGTCTTCAAGTATAACCTGTTTAACATTGACCAATATTTGTTGGCCACTAAGCAATATGATCTAGGGATGACTCCTAGGGAGCTGTCTTCGTCCATTTGGTCAACTGTGACAAAAATGCCATAAAACAAAATGCATAACAAAAATGCCACAGACTGGGTAATTTATCAACAACAGAAGTTTATTGTTCACAGTTTCAGAGGCTGGGAAATCCAAGATCAAGTGACTAGCGGATTTGAAATCTGGTAAGGGCTCACTTTCTGCTTCAAAAATGACACCGTCTCACTGTGTCCTTTCACAGTGTCCTCACATGGCAGGAAGGCAAAAGGGCTCCTGTAAGCCTCTTTTATAAAGGCACCAATCTCACTCATGAGGATGGAGCCCTCATGACCTAATTAACTCAATGTCCTCATCTCTTAATACTATCATCTTGGGGGTTAGATTTCAGCATATAAATTTTGGGGGTACACAAATATGCAGACCATAGCAGAAGCCAAGCTTAAAATAAAACAATTAAGAAAAACAACAGATTACACAATTCAGTGGTTCCACATTGGAGGGAAGACAGGTACTGTATATTTAGTCCAGGCAAATCACTAAATATACAAACAAAAAATAACATTAACAACAAAATCTCCCAGTAGCAACAGCAATCACTGGGAGGGGTGGGGAGAAGAACATAATCGATAGTTGCTACAATATTTTATCTAAAATATATTCAGTTGTCGACAAAAATTTATGAGACATGCAAAGAAATAAGAAAGTGTGGCCCATACATAGAAATAAAAATCTATGAACAGAAACTGTCTCTAAAGGAGACCGTAAGTTGAACTTAGTTAAAAAAGACTTCAACCATGTTTTTATAAATATGTTCAGAGAAGTAAAGGAAGCCAGGCTTTAAAAGTTAGGGGAATCGCACCACTGCACTCCAGTCTGGTGACAGAGTGAGACTCTGCAAAAAAAAAAAAAAAAAAAAAAAAAAGTTAAGGGAAAGTATTACTACAATGACTCATAAAACAGAGACTATCAATAAAGAGATGGAAATTGGAAAAAAGAGCCAAATGGAAATTCTGGAATTGAAAAGTCAGATAACTGAATAAAGAAATTCACTAGAGTGGCACAGCAGCAGGTTTGAGCTGAAAGAGGAAATAATCAGTGAACTTGGAGACAGATTAATAGGGATATGCAACCTAAAGAACACAGAGAAAAAAGAACAAAGAAGAATGAACAGAGACTTAGAGAAATTTAGTACACTTTTGTGATGGTTAATATTAGGTGTCAACTTTATTGGACTGAAGGATGCCTAAACAGCTGGTAAAGTATTGTTTCTGGATGTGTCTGTGGGTGTGCTGCCAGAGGAGACTGATATTTGAGTCAGTGGACTGGGAGAGGAAGACCCACTCTCAGTGTGGGTGGGCACCATCCACTCAGCTAGCCAGCATGGCTAGAACAAAGCAGGCAGAAGGTGGGATAAGCTGAGTCTTCTGGCTCTCATCTTTCTTCCATGCTGGATGCTTCCTTCTGTTCCTCCTGTCCTTAGACATGAGACTTTAGGTTCTTCAGCCTTTGGACTATTGGTTTGCTGGGGCCTCTTGGGCCTTTGGCCACAGACTGAAGGCTGCATTGTTGGCTTCCCTACCTTTGAGGCTTTTGGACTTGGACTGAGCCACTAGTGGCTTCTTTTTTCCTCAGCTTGCAGACAACCTATCATGGGAATTTGCCTTGTGATCATGTGAGCTAATTCTCTCCATTAAACTTCCTTTCATATATACATATATCCTATTAGTTCTGTCCCTCTGGAGAACCCTAATACACCTGTTAAGCACACTAACATATGCATAATGGGAGCAATGGAAAGAGAGGAGAGAAAAAAAGGAACAGAAAAAAATATTCAAAGGAATACTGGATGAAAACTCCCAAAATATGACAAAAACATTAATTTACACTTTCAAGAAGCTCAACAAACTCCAAGTAGTGTAAACTAAAAGAAGTCTACACCTAGATTCACCACAAAAAAACTGTTGAAAAGAGACAATCTTGAAAGCAACAATACAAAATGACTCACAAAATACCCTAATAAGAATAGCAGCTGACCTCCCATTAGACACCATGGAGCCAGAAGGCAATGGGATGATGTTCAAAGTGTTGAAAGAAAAAACTGTCCACCAAGAATTATATCTTTCAAAAGGAAAATGAAATAAAACATTCCTAGTTAAACAAAGACTGAGAAAATTCATTGCCATCAGACCTGCCTTATAAGAAATTCCAAAAGAAGTTTTCAGGCTGAAAATATATAAAACCAGATGGTAATTTGAATATGTTATGAAGAAACAAAGAACACAGGTAAAGTAATTCCATAAGTAAATATAATAGACAGAATAAATATATATTTAAATCTTCTCTTAGTTTTTAAAACGTTGAATAAAATAAATTGTGTAAAACAATTTAAAACTGTATTGTTGAGCATATAACATATAAAGATGGCCAGGTGGGGTGACTCATGCCTGTAATCCCAGCACTTTGGGAGGCCAAGGCAGGTGGACCACTTGAGGTCAGGAGTTCGAGACCAGACTGGCCAACATGGTGAAACCTTGTCTCTACCAAAAATACAAAAAATTAGCTGGGCTTGGTGACGGGCACCTGTAATCCCAGCTACTTGGGAGGCTGAGGTGGGGGAATTGTTTGAACCCTGGAGGTGGAGGTTGCAGTGAGCCGAGATTGTGCCATTACACTCCAGCCTGGGTAGCAAGAGTGAACTCTGTGTAAAAAAACAAACAACATAAAAAGATATAATTTGCATAAAAGCAGTAGTATCGAGAAGAGATGGAAGGGAGCTATTGTGGAGAAGTTTGTATATAGTACCAGAGTGAAATTAGGATTAATTCAAAGTGGATTATTTTAAGATGCAGATTATAATCCCAACAACAACTCTAAGAAAACAACTCAAAATATATTAAAAACAACTTCAAAGGAATTAAAATGGTATATTAGAAAATATCTATTCAACAAAAATAGGTAGTGAAGAAAAAGGATAAGATTAATGAAGGCATGAGACATGTATGGAAAAAATACCCAGCTAGCAGACATAAATCCAACTACATAAAGTTACATTAAATAAGTAAATTAAGGAACCCAATGTAAACATAGATTGTCAGATTGGATAAGTGAAACACAGGATGCAACTATTTCCTGCCTGCAAGAGATACACTTTAGATTTAAAGCCACAAACAGGTTGAAAGTAAGTGGATGGAAAAAGATACACCATGCAAACAGTAACCATAAGAGAGCTGAAATTGCTATTTTAATACCACACAGAATAGGCTTTAAAACAAAAATTGTTACGAGACAGAGACATATTTTGTCTTGATAAAATTGACAATTTGTTTTGAGACAGAATCTCACTCTTTGCTCAGGCTGGAGTGCAGTGGTGTAATCTCAGCTCACTGCAACCTCCACCTCCTGGGTTCAAGCGATCCTCCTGACTCAGCCTCCTGAATAGTTTGGGACTACAGGCATGTGCCACCACACCCAGCTAATTTTTGTAATTTTAGTAGAGACAGGGCTTTGCCATGTTGTCCAGGCTGATCTCAAACGCCTGACCTCAGGTGATCCGCCCGCCTCGGCCTCGCAAAGGGGTGGGATTACAGACGTAAGCTACCACACCAGGCAAAAATTGACAATTTATAGAAAGATGTAAATATTATAAACATGTTTTATCTAACAACAAAGCCCTAAAAATACTTAAAACAAAGGTGACAGAATTGAGTAAAACAGACAATTTTACAATAATAGTTAGAAACTAAAAAATTAATAGAACTGCTAGATGGTTAATCTGTAAGTATTGAAACAACTTGAAGAACACTATTAATCAATTTGACTAACTGATATCTACAGAAGACTGCATCCAACCACAGTAAAATTCACATCCTTTCAAAAGTGCACATGAACTATTCCTCAGGGTAGACTATATGCTATGCCTATATAAGTCTCAACAACTTAAAAGGATTGAAATCATGCTGATTATATTCTCTGGCCACAAGGAAATTAAATTATAAATCAATAGAAAGGCATTTGCAAAATCCAGAAATACTTGGAAATTAAACTATATATAGCCAAATAGTCCATGGATCAAAGAAGAAATCACAAAGAAGATTAGAAAGTATTTTGAACTGAATGAAAATGGAAACACAACATATAAAATTTATGGGATGTAGCTAACTTAGTGCTTAGGATAAAATACATAGCTTTAAATATCTGTATTACAAAAGAAGCTCTTAAATCAGTAATCTAGTATTTCACCTTCAGAATCGAGAAAAAGAAGAGCAAAATAAACCCATGACAAAGATATGGAGCAGACATAAATAAAATTAGAGCAGGCATAAATAAAATACAAAACAGAAAAACAACTGGGAAAATCAATGAAACAAAAAAAATTGTTCTTTGAAAAGATCAACAAAACTTGAGAAATCTTTGGCTAAACTGACCAAAACAAAAGAGAGAAGATACACATCACCAAAATCAGGAATACAAGAGGGGACATCAGCAATGAACGTACAGCCATTAAGAGGATTACAAAGAAATATTGTAAACAAATAATCCAATAAATTAGAAGACTTAGATGAAATGGACAAATTCCCAGAAAGACACAAATTACCAACACAGACTTTAAAAGAAACAGAAAATCTGAATAGATCTATAACAACTAAAGAAATTGAATATATAATTAAAAATTTCTCATAAAGAAAACCCAGATGTGGGTGGTTTCCTTGGTAATTCAATCAAACATTTAAAGAAGAAATAGTGCCAATATTCCAAAATTGCTCATTATTAAACGTCCCCTGCTATTATTGTATTGCAATCTATCTGCCCCTTTAGATCTATTAAAGTTTGCTTTATATATTTGGGTGCTCCAGTGTTGAATGCATGTAAATTTACAATTGTTATGTCTTCTTGCTGAATTGACCCCTTTATCATTATAAATTGACCTACTTTGTCTCTTTTTATAGTCTATGACTTGAAGTCTATTTTATCTGATACAAGTATAGATAATCCTGCTCTTTTGGTTTCAATTTGCATGGAATATCTTTTCCATCTCTTTACTTTCCGTCCACGTATGTCTTTATAGGTGAAGTGAGTTTCTTATATGCAGTATATAGTTGAGTCTTGTTTTTTGTCCAACTGCTTCAGAACATTGTTCTGGGCAAATACTTTTTAAGTAAGACCTCAAAAGCATAGGCAAAAATGCAAAAATAAACAAATGAGATTATGTCAAGATAAAATAATAGGTTGGTGCCAAAGTAATTGTGGTTTTTGCCATTAATGGCAAACAACTCAATAGCAAAATAACAAATATCAAATTTAAATGTGACTAAAAGATATGAGTAGACAGTTCTCAAAATACACAAATGGCCATTGGGTATATTAAAAATACTCAACATCACTAATCATCAGGGAAATGCAAGTCAAAACTACAATAATGTGGATTCAGTGCGATGCCCAAATCCAAGCGCGACAAGAAAGTCTCCTTAACCAAAACTGCCAATAAAGGCTTGGAATTGAAACAAAACCTGATAGAAGAGCTTCGGAAATGTGTGGACACCTACAAGTACCTTTTCATCGTCTCTGTGACCAACATGAGGAACAGCAAGCTGAAGGACATACAGAACGCCTGGAAGCACAGCCGGATGTTCTTCGGCAAAAACAAGGCGATGATGGTGGCCTTGGGTCGGGGCCCATCTGATGAGTACAAAGACAACCTGCACCAGGTCAGCAAAATGTTGAGGGGTGAGATGGGTTTCCTGTTCACCAACCGCACAAAGGAGGAGGTGAATGAGTGGTTCACGAAATACACAGAAATGGACTACACCCGAGCTGGTAACAAAGCAGCTTTCACTGTGAGCCTGGACCCAGGGCCTCTGGAGCAGTTCCCCCACTCCATGGAGTCACAGCTCAGGCAGCTGGGCCTGCCCACCACCCTCAAGAGAGGTGTGGTGACTCTGCTATCTGACTACGAGGTATGCAAGGAGGGCGACGTGCTGACCCCAGAGCAGGCTCGCGTCCTGAAGCTTTTTGGGTATGAGATGGCTGAATTCAAGGTGACCATCAAATACATGTGGGATTCACAGTTGGGAAGGTTCCAGCAGATGGGAGAGGACTTGCCAGAGAGCACATCCGAGTCTGCAGAAGAGTCAGACTCAGAAGACGATGACTGAAAGGGACTCAGGACTGAAGGTCTCCTGAAACCTTCTGGGTCTCACTGGACCATGCAGGACTGCTGCCGCCCCTCTGGAGAGAGCAGCTTTTATTTGTCCGTAGACAGGGAAA
>NW_016812468.1:79688-84108 GCF_001698545.2 Rhinopithecus bieti
TGCATATAGCTAGCCAGTTTTTTCAGCAGCATTTATTGAATAGGGATTCCTTTCCCCATTGCTCTTTTTTTGGTCAGGTTTTTTGAAGATCAGACAGTTGTAGGTGTGTGGTCTTATTTCTAGATTCTTTATTCTGTTCTATTGGTCTATGTGTCTGTTTTGTACCAGTACCATACTGTTTTGGTTTCTGTAGTCCTGTAGTGTAGTTTGAAATCAGGTAGCACGATGCTTCCAGCTTTGCTCTTTTTGCTTAGGATTGCCTTGGCTATCTGGGCTCTGTTTTGGTTCCATATGAATTTTAAAATAGTTTTTTTTTCTGGTTCTGTGAAGAATCTCAATGGTAGTTTAATAAGAATAGCACTGAATTTATAAACTGCTTTGGGCACAATTGCCATTTTATTTTTTTCAGTTTCTAAAAGCCAAGAAAGTATGGCCTTTTAAAAGATATTGATTCTTCCTCTCCACGAGCATGGAATGCTTTCCATTTGCTTGTGTCATCGCTGATTTCTTTGAGCAGTGGTTTGTAGTTCTCCTTGTGGAGCTCTTTCACCTTCCTAGTTAGCTGTGTTCCTATGTATTTTATTCTTTTTGTGGCAATTGTGAATGGGATTTTGTTCCTGATTTGGCTCTCGGCTTGACTGTTGTTGTATAGGAATGTATAGGAATGCTAGCAATTTTTTCACATTGATTTTGTGTCCTGAAACTTTGCTGAAGTCATGAGCTGAAGAAGCTTTTGGGTTGAGACTGTGGGGTTTTCTAGATGTAGGATCATGTCGTCTGCAAACAGGGATAGTTTGACTTTCTCTTTTTCTATTTGGATGCCCTTATTTCTTTCTCTTGCCTGATTGCCCTGGCCAAGACTTCCAATACCATGTTGAATAGGAGTGATAAGAGAGGGCGTTCTTGTCTTGTGCCTGTTTTCAAGGTGAATGCTTCCAGCTTTTGCCCATTAAGTATAATCTTGACTGTGGGTTTGTCGTATATGGCTTTGGAATAAGGTATCTTATGGGGGTAATAGAAATGTTGTAAAACTGGATTATGGCAATTGTTAAATAATTTAGTAAATTTATCGAAAATTATTGAATTTTACACTTAGGTGGCTGAATTTTATGGTATGTAAATTATATCTCAATACACGTTCTAAGAATCTATCATTCAGACCTCCATTTTTCAACCATCTAGTCAACAGGACAGAGTATACCATGACTATGGTATGAACAATTTATTCTCCCAATTTTTTATTTTATCCATTATAGAATCATGGGGGAATAACTCACTTCTCAAATAATTCTTTCCAAATAATCAATGCAAAAGAATTTATTTTAAGAAAGGCAAACTCAGGAGGTTGAGGCTGCAGTGAGCCATGATCATGCCACTGTGCTACAGCTTGGGCACCAGAGTGAGACCCTGTCTCTAAAAACAACAACCAAAAAGGCTGGGAGTGGTGGCTCATGCCTGTGATCCCAACGCCTTGGGCAGATCACCTGAGGTCAGGAGTTTGAGACCAGCCTGACCAACATGGTGAAACCCTGTCTGTACTAAAAATACAAAAATTAGCCAGGTGTGGTGGTGGGCACCTGTAATCCCAGCTACTTGGGAGGTTGAGGCAGGACAATCGCTTGAACCTGGGAGGCGGAGGTTGCAGTGAGCTGAAATCGTGCCACCGCACTCCAGCCTGGGCGACAGAGTGAGACTCTGTCTCAAATAAAAGAAAAAAAAAAAAAGTAAAAGAGGGCAAAATTTAAAAGTTATTTTATACCATCAATAGGAAAGGCTAAATAGTCACGTCTTCTCCTGATCAGCAGGACATTTCGGGGAAGAGTTGGTAAGTCAATGCAAAGTTACTGATTTGCAGAAGAGCGGATGCTGCCTGATTTAGTTGATCTATTGTAAATCAACTTTCTCACTTTGGTAGTTTCAATACTTTAAAAATATTTATAAGCCGTTTTAATTTAAACATGTGATAAAAGCTTTTGAGATTTGCANCTATTGTAAATCAACTTTCTCACTTTGGTAGTTTCAATACTTTAAAAATATTTATAAGCCGTTTTAATTTAAACATGTGATAAAAGCTTTTGAGATTTGCAAAACTGTACCTGCTTAACATGAGCTTGTGTGGTGAGAATATAAATTTTCTTTGTTTAATTTTAAGCTTAAAACAGTCAAAAGGAAAGTGTATTTGTTTTTTAAGAACCTGAGGCAAATTTAATTCCCAATGCTCACTTTCCTGTAGGGATCCAGTGATTGAGTTGTTAATTGAGTAACTCTCTTGTAAAATGCAAAATGATGGGTTTATTTCCCTTCTAGAACTTACTAAGGAAATATACAGAAACAGATGCATATTTTTAAAATTTTAAGCTTCAGAATAGTTTGACATATTCAGTTAGACTGATATAAGTTACTGTGCATTAATGGTTATGTATTTTATGGTTTGAAACAATGCCTGAGCTGGGGAGAGTCTTGAAGTTCTAACTATCAGGGGGTTAAAACTAGGGCCATCGAGATTAAGTCAAAGTCAAAGACAAGTGAGGCTTGTCTGCATTTTATTTAAGGAGTGTGTCCATTAATAGTTCACATAATCCAAAGTTAGTATAATTCTGACAAAAGACAGAAGGTATTTCTATTTAATGACTAAAGTGATACCAAAATGTGGCAATAGCATAACACAGCTTATCTTTCACATACTTGCCCACTTTGAAATTGATTATGTTCTTCCTGATAATTTTTTTACTTGAACTATTTCAAAAGTTGCATGCATAGTCAAACTCTCAATATTTTCTATTGTACCATCTTAAATTTGCATAGTTAAAATTCCATAAATTGTGACCAAATTGGAACATGTAAAGCAGTACTCTCTGGTATCATCTCTCTACTCCTTTCCAGCCACACTGGCTGTCTTCTAGATTCTTGAGTACTAAGTACTGCATGCTTTTCCTACCAAAAGACCTTCACATGTGCTCTTTCTGGGATGTTACCCACTCTCATCCCCAACTTCTTCTTCACCTAGGTAAATTCTACTCATGCTTAGGGTGCCACGCTCAATATCAGGTCAGGTTTCTTCATCAGTGGTTCTCATGAAAGTATATTCCTTCAGAGTTCTTATTTCAGTTTTAAATTATATGCTCATAATTGAAGTGCGTTTTTGATTAAGTGTTATAAGGAAAGAGTCAAAGTTCCATTTTGCTCTCAGTAGCTAGCATGGTTGCTGACACACAAATGGTGCTTAACAATAATTTGTTGAATGAATTAATTGAATTAATGAACAGATATCCATAGTTGCTTCATTAAACTATAATTCGGCTACAGCAGCCCAGATAATAAAATGAATCATGGGTTTTATTTATTTTTATTTTTATTTTTTGAGATGGAGTTTCACTCTTGTCTCCCATGCTGGAGTGCAATGGTGTGATCTCCACTTACTGCAACTTACACCTCCCAGGTTCAAGCGATTCTCGTGCCTCAGCCTCCTGAGTAGCTGGGATTACAGCCGCACACTGCCACACCCGGCTAATTTTTGTATTTTTAGTAGAGACAGGGTTTCACCATGTTGGCCAGGCTGATCTCGAACTCCTGACCTCAAGTGATCCGCCTGCCTGGGCCTCACAAAGTGCTAGGATTACAAGCGTGAGCCACTACACCTGGCCCATGGGTTTTAAAAGGGAAGGACCCTTCGATATTATAATAATAGGTAATGTTTATTGAACCTTTTATGCATGTACCAGTCACTATTTTAAATGCTTTTTGTGCATTATCTCATTTAATTCTCCCTCAAATCCTGTGAGATAGGCATCATAATTATTCTCACTTTACTGGTGAGGAAGTTGAGATAGATCTTACTGTTATCAAGAGGAAAGCTTGGATTCAATCTGGGCAGTCTGACTTCACACTTTATGCTCTTAAATGTTATCTAGCCCAAACCCACCATTTTCCAGATGAGGAAATTGAGGCCCAGAAGGTAAGTGACTTGTTCAAATTCTTAAACCAATTTAATGGCAAAGCCAGGAGTAGAACCCAGGTACTCTGGATTAATAATGTGTAGCTTTAACTAGCTTATTCAGCTACTGATAATAAATTAACTCTAATAATAAATGTTTAATATAATGACTCTTCTAATTTTATCTTTAAAATGTTATCTTTCTCCAAATGAAGATCAGAGGCTCTTTGAGCCAGGAGTTTACTAATTTTCTTAGATGAACACCTAATAAAAGGAGAAGTATTTGGGGAAGGGAGATGGAGTTATTTCTAAGGAATCAAAATAAGAACTATTAGTAAAACACTTAACATCTACTAAAAAATAGCAAATGTTAAGTATGACCTGACTGCTCAACTGGTGCTAAGGCTTTACAAGAAGGTCTTTGATCTTCCCAACAAGCCTATGGGAACAATAGTATTGTTATACCAGGTTTTTTTTTTTTTTTTT
>NW_016812468.1:86070-89988 GCF_001698545.2 Rhinopithecus bieti
ATAAATAAATAAATAAATAAAATTAAAAAAAAAAAAGTAATTGGTCCCAAATCACATAGCTAGTACGTGATGGATCGAAGCTCACTCTCAACTCTGATTCAAAAATAGGGAGAAGGATGGAAGGTGAGATATAGGCTACTGGCATTTTGTGACATTGTTCCCTCCATAACAATGGATGGAGGTTCTTTTGTTCCAAGGTACTTAAGGACAGCAAATCATTAGTTATTTTATATGTGATTATTTATCTTGAATTGGCCACTGGGTGCTTTTTAATTTAAACTATTAAATTATACCTGTCTGTTTTGTCTGTGAGCGCCTAGAGGGAAACACATGTGCTTTATATTTCAATTCTTTGTTTTCCTAGCATCTAGCACAATATCTGGCACAGAGTGAACTATTTATTGAATAATGGCTATTAATATGAATATTTATCATATTTTTGACATGGTATAGTTAATACAGTTATGCTGGTAAATGAATTTTGAGTTACAGACATGGGATTGTGATAAGACAAACATAAAGGGCTTTGCCAGCTCTGGTGAAACTCTTTGAAGATTATCTGTTGTGCAATCTTGAGGAAGTTTACTGCACCAATCTTTGTCCCAATTTTCTTACATGTAAAATAGGGAAGAAGCTTCCTTTGCAGGGTTGTTGTGAGAAATTATAATTCACGTAAAGTAACTGACACATAGCAGACAATAAATAAATGAGTTATCATCTTGGGTCAGTGAAGGGGAGATAGAGGAGATTCCATTATGAGGTGGGGAAGATGTTTTAGGGAATTCATGCCACTAATATAGCAGTTTTTAATTTGTAACTTCCACGAAATTCTATGTAAAATTCTGAATATGTTTGTTTTTCTGGGGAGAAGTCCCACTGATTTAATTCATTTCTTAAAGTGGTATGTGGCCTAAAAAGTTTAATAACTATAGCTCCAACTACTTTTAAATAGAAACCTGTATTAAAACAGTGCCATAATCACCCCTCCCCCAAATTAGGTCCATCAAAACTCAGTTCCAAGACAGATCAAATGCCTTTAGACAAAGGACCTACCATCTTCCCCTGAGGTCTAGTATGAACTCAACTTTTGTCAGGGAAGAACAAAAATGATGTGAAACCACAGGGAAAAGAATGGGACCACTAGCTTACCCCAACTCTGCCACTAGTTTTGTGCAAGAATAATCTTTATCTAAGGCCATATTCACCAGAATACACCTCTGAATCCTGCAAGGCGTGAAGAATACACATTTGGAATCTCTATCACATGTGAAACTTCTAGAACCTGAGATAAATGAAGCTTAGAGCATTAAATAGATCTGATCATAGGGTCCTTAACTGCTCTGCCCCTTATTCCCCATCCTTTCCCATCCCCTTAGCCCTGAGATTCAAAATCTCCTTCACTCTTTAAATTAATGAGTTGGGGGTTTGGTTTCAATGTCTCATGGTCCATGGTGAAGAGAAAAAGACAATACAGTGCATATTAAACAAAGGACTATCTGATTGTCTTTTGGTGTTAAATGATCTGTGATTTGATAACAAATAATTTTTTAAAATACTCCCTACTGAGCACAATAAAAAGTTGGCTACTATAAAGACTCTCCTTTCCATTTCTTTTTTCTTGTTAAAATTTTCCAGGTACAGCATGGGCAACATAGTGAAACGCAGTCTCTACAAAAAATAGAAAAATTAGCCAGGTGTGGTGGTGCACACCTGTAGTCCCAGCTCCTTGGGAGGCTGAGGTGAGAGGATCACTTGACCTGGGAAGTGTAGGTTGCAGTGAGTCAAGATTGTGCCACTGCACTCGTCTAGGTGGCAGAGTGAGACACTGTCTTAAAAAAAAAAAAAATTCCAGGTGTGAAATCCAAGTCCAAAAATCACTGAATTAGGGCAACATTGCAATAATCCAGGTGAAATACCATGAAAGCTTGAATTAAGGCAGTGGTAATGGTGATAAAAAGGCAGGAGAATTGAGAGTGACCAGTTGGATGTGAGGTTGGAAGAGGCATGAGTTGCCGGCTTGGATGGTTGGCAGCATCATTCACTGAGCTAGGGCACACTCAGAGGGTAAAGAGCTAGAGCACACTCAGACTTGAATAAATGTCTGAGGATGTTGCTGAATGTCCAAGTAGAAACAGCCAGCCTACAACTGATAATATAAGCCAGGAACATGGGGGAGATTTGTGGACATCTAGGTGGTAGCTGAAGTGGTAGAAGTGGATGAGGTTATCCAGTGAGAAGAGAGACATTTCTTCATGCACATTTTTTAATTTCTTTGAGCAGTGGTGTTCAAAACCAAGGAAGTGACTGTTGGCTCATGTGTGCCTCAATGATGTTGCTACGGTTAGCCAGGACTCTAGGCTCTGATGGGTGACTCAAATGGTTTGGGCAATTGAAAACAAAGTTCAATTTTTCTAGACATAGCAAATACTTTGAAATACTGGGTACTGTAGGGACTGAGTTCAGAAAAGTCCTGAATAAAGGAAACGAAGTCCATGAGTGAGTGGTAAGTAACATGACGTAAGAACTGTAGGGAATTATGGAAAATCTGACATCTTTTGGGTACCAGGCAAATCAGCATTTATTACTTTCAATAAACAGCTTTAACACTTTGAGAGGACTGCATCTCTGCAGATTCCATCTGGATCACAAAACAAAGACACAATTTGTTTTAAGGTCTCTGAAGACTGGACACACTAGAAGATGATTCCTCAATTTGAGGGGCAAAAGAATCCCCTACACAAAACTCTAGCCCAGTGCTTCTCAAACTTTAACATGCACACAAAACACCCAGGGATCTTGTTAAAATTCAGATTCTCATTCAGCAGAATTGGTGTAGGGCTTGGAATTTGGCATTCCTAACAAGTTCCCAGATGATGGTAATGCTGCTGGTCTAGTCAAAGTGTTACTCAAAGTATGATTAGAATCTTCTATGGTAATTTGACATTGATGAGTGGACTTATCTCAAACAGGGTACCAACTTTTTGCAATTCGTTTCTTTCCCCTTATGTTTATCTCAAAATGTAATTTTACATATTAAACCTAATACTTTTGGGCTTTTATTTTGCATATCTTTTTTCCATTTAACTTTCTTAGAAATTCATTTTTGTTGTGTTTTATAATAGTATTAGTCTGTGATGGATTGCAAAAACTATTGGTCCCTCACCACAGATAGTTTGAGAAACACTGCTCTAGATGATAAAGAACGTTTTATTTGGGACATAGATTTAATTAGAAATGGTTTGATTTCTAATACATATGATTCTAAAGCAGTATTTAAAATTTTGCTTTTTATTTATTTCATAAACAATAACAAAACTCAGCTAGGTAACATTATGACAGTTTCACCGTACATTCAGTCACAAATATTTGAAACCTTCGCAACAAGAACAACAAAACCAGAAGTGTTACAAGAATAATTTACAAGAAAATCTATAAAACAGCAAGAAGCTCACAAATGTTCATTTTCTTTTGCACAAGATCACTACACTCTTTCACAACATGTTTTGTGTTACAAAATTTCCAACAAAAGTGTATTTTTTTTCTTTGTATTGTGGTTTCTAAAACCAGAAACTTTGAAGTAAATACCCTTTTATTAGCACCTAGTGGTGCAGAAAAAGGAAAACTCTCACATACAGACACTTCACAGCACTTTTCTAAGAAAAATATACACTTACAAAATATGTTACAAATTGGCACACTTAAAAATATACAAGATTTTGTAGACGTCTTAAGAGTGATCCTTAAGCTTTATACTTCAATTGATTCTACAGGTTATTTATAAAGCTTAACTCTAAAAGAAAAAAAAAGGCAAATAATTTCCTAACATTTTTAAGTTGCAGTGTCATATGTCAAACAGAAACTTAGATTACATTCATAAAAAGGGCCTCTAACGCTTTTATTTTAAATTTTCTTAAATGC
>NW_016812468.1:92914-95164 GCF_001698545.2 Rhinopithecus bieti
ATTTTCTTTTAATAAAACCACATTGTCTTAATGAACATTTTCTTTATTTTTTCATTAATTGCCACCTTTTCATTACATAGAAAGCACTCCACTCCTCTAAGCCAGCAGGTGACTCTGAGGTCTGGAGTCTTGGGGATCACAATACAGGCAGAGTTGGTGATTCCAAGCCAAAATTCAGCTGCAAAACAGAAAAAACAAAAACAAAAACAAAACAAAGACCAGTTTCTAGGGACTGGCCATAGCATTTAATACAGCTAGCTATCAGAAAAGAGAAACAGAAGAAGATTTTCCAGTTTGGTTATTTTCCCTTTTGGATGGTAGCTATAGGGCAGGAGACATATTTCATCTGGTGCCTTTCCACTAAGTAATTTTCCAGGGCTCGCTGCACACAGAACATCAAAGCCTAGGAATGGGCCTGTACCAGCCTCACAGAATGCTCCTCACCCACGCATCCCCACAGACACACGAGACTGACGCTGGGAACACACAAGATCAAGAACACAGGCTTGTTCATTTTATGACCCAGCTGTAAGGAACAGAGCAGGCTGGTGAAAGGAATCATGGACCGGGAAGTATATATACTTATATACATGACAGGCTTCCTTCCATTTCTCTCTGACTACTTTCAAATGTTGCTTCTCTGATGGTGAATACATTTAGGTGGCATTGACTAGGTAGGTTCATATTTTGCTTAAAATTTTCCTTTTGAAACATATTCCCTTTTTTTGTTAAATCCCCTTTTTCCCTTCCCACTTACTCTCCACCCTCCCACCCCAGCCTATATATTCACAAGTTAATAGGTTAGTAACAATATTAGTAAGAATAGTAACAACGACAACAACTAACAATATTAATAATATTAATCCCCTATATCTGTATAGCACTTTATGATCTACAAAGCGCTCTCACATCCATTATCTCACCTGTGCCATAATGCATCAGTCATCAGATGCACAGGCCTTCAATTGTGCAAATAAAAGAGATCAAATGTTAGAAGTCAAGTGGTGAATAAAGGGGAAGAAAATTAGTAGTGAGAAATGTTGGGGCTGTGAAATTTTTTTAAAAGTAGGGGGAGTACTGAATAAAAAATGTGATTTTAAAATTTGTACTTAAAATTGAGATTTAAGTTTAATGTATGGCATCAAATATTGGTTATCCTCAGACTAAGTATATATGGCCCAAATCAGTTGTTGCCACAAATTGTTCATCTTATCTGATAGTAAATGTAAAAATTTGGTTGAACTGGGATGCCTTAACATTTTCTTTAAATGACATTGGCATTGCAAGATTAAACACTGAAAGAACACTAAAGCCATGATATGAGTGCACTTTTGACAAAACTGGAATAAAACATTTAGGAAACTATTTAAATAAAAGCATTCTATAGACTTCATTTATCATTAGTGTTGATTTTATAGCTATTTTTACAATTTATCCCAGACTATTATAAAATATATAAAACTGAGATATAAAGTATCAGCAATATAACTTTCACTTTAAATAATTTTCAGCTACAGATTTTGCTTTTAGAAAACAAACTTTCAAAGCAGCTGTTTTGTTTCCTTGTAAAACGTTCTGTAAATGCATATACTTGGGTCCCTGATGGACTTAGCTGTTGTGGTCTTCAGATTTTTCCAAAATTTTAACCCTTAGACAATGGAACAAGCAAATCTTTATTTTGCCTTGTTTAGCCTTGTTTCCATAAAGGACAGTAGAGTTTAAAATTTTAAAAGAACGTGTGTGTGTGTGTGTATACATATATATATACACACACATATATATACATATATATGTTTGGGTGTGTATATATCTATTTAAAAATAATTAATGAGCTTTAAACTGTGGGTGAATCTGTGAGATGAGGTAAGAAAATCTGGCACATTTCAAACACTATCCTTTAATTTTGGTAAATTGTGTAACACAACATATTTTTCCACCATGATCTACAGGTGCTATCCACATAAGTGGGGGTGGCTAACAGCAAGAATCACTGGAATGTTTCTAGTAAATTAACAGGGACAAGTTCCCCAAATACAACCAAATGTTGATATAGAAGTAAAAATATATACAGTACAGTCACTTGTTTGTAGTTTTGGCACAATGTTTTCAATTTTTTCCTTGTGGGTAAATAGTGCATAAACTACTTGTGCAACTGTATGACTTTTTAAGTCTTTTACATAGAACATGAGATTAAAGTTTGCTCCAAAGACGTATTCCCACAATTTAAAATTCTTTTCTTTAAGCACTTAC
>NW_016812468.1:96369-101065 GCF_001698545.2 Rhinopithecus bieti
TTTCTTTCATGCAAATTTTGCTTTCAAGAGGGAAAACATGAGGGACTGCGGGCTTAGTAGGTAGTAGGAGAGCTAAGGGTGCATCATCTCAGCCATATTGGTGCAGTATTACCTCAGTTTTTCAAAAGAAGCTGTCCCAGACTCATCCTTGTGGACCTGTTCTCGCTCCATGTGCTTTCCCTTACATTTCTCATCTCTCAGGGCCTTGGAGCTGGATTTGTGACGATACAACTTTTTGTGTGTCGGTCCGTTATTGCCTAAAGTGCTCATGTTACTATACTTTTTATCAAAGAAGGTAGAGCGAGAGTCCTCGTTATAACCAGGCATGTTTGCACGACCAGGCTCACCTATTGCTGTTTTCCCATTGCTTTTGCTCACACCCTTGATTGACCTGTGATTCTTAGTGGCTCCTGGGGACCCACTGTTGATCTTTTTCTTAGACTCCTGTGGTGTCCCAGCCAATATTTTGAGGGTTTTTAATTTTAGACTATTGGACTCAGGGGAGTAGAATATTTTGGGATCCCCATGGTGCTCCATGGGTTCCCACAGGGGCTCTATGGAGGCCATCATGAATCTCTGCACATCTGCCATACCAGAGGCAATGTTGGACAAGATATAGGAAGGCTCCTGAAACTCCCGTTGGTCATCATCCAGAAGGCTGTTGGTGTTGGTGCCCATGCTCATATCACTCCAGCCTGGGCTGCTCTCCTTCCCCAAGGCCCAATCTCCAGAAAGTCCCTTTTGACTTGGCATCTTCATAGAGGCCATAGGGCCACCATGTTGGATACATTCAGCCAGTGTCTTCCCAGTGGAGGATATGGTGTTGGTTTGGCTTCCCCCACGGCCAATGCCAATTTGCATTTTCTCTCCATTGATGGCAGCCATGTATTTCCCTTTCTTTGTGGACTTAGGGACCTGGCGGGAGTTTTTGCTAGGTGGCTTTTCAATCCCTTTGTTGTTGCCTTTGAGGGCTTTTTTCCTGGTGTTTTTCTGAGAAGAGCTTTGGTTCATAGCCCCACTCTTGCTGGGTGAACTTTTCTTTCTTGATTTTGACACTTTGTTGTTGGTACTAATTTGACCAGATGGATCATTAAATGTTGACAGGCAAGGGTTTTTTTGGAGCAGGCTGACAGAATCCTCATCATTGAACATATGAAACTGAAACTGGTGGTTATTTAAAGTAAATCCATCCTCCATTTGGACCTGCCGTGAAAGGGTACTGCAGTCCCACTTGATTTTTTCCACACTGTCCAATGGTCCTGGGACACCCTCTTGGAACCCCTTCAGTGTTCCTAGTGTCTTCATACTCTCACATCTGGTAATTTGAGGGGAAAGACTAGGGGTGTCCGGTGGGGACATCTCTGAAAGGGAAGAGTGACGGAATTTGTCAGGGGTGAAGTTGGATATATCCAGGAGATCAGTGGACTCCTTCAGTGGTGCTATCTCATCAATGCTTTGCTGGATCACCAGCTTAGGGCTGCAATGGGCCAGGAAGTCATCAGTGATATCATCATCGCCATCCTTTTCACAGGACTTCAAGCTTAAGGAGCAATAATTACTTGAGCTGACAGAGAGTGGGGCCATTGAATCAAAGCTAAAGAGCCGACCATCATCCATATTGACTGGCCCCTGTTGGAAAGGAAAGCAGATCTCTCCATTATTAAAGTGACATAATTGGTAAGAGTCATCAGATGGGAGTTGGGTATCTTGCATGGAGTCATACAGGACCTTGTTGCAATTACTGCCACCACTACTGAGGCAGATTGGATTGTATGTTGTAGGTGTGAGGTTATTTTCCATGGAGACTACTTGGGAGGCTCCAAATTCACTGGATTGGGTTGGGGCTATCTCCCTTGAGACTTCAGCCATGAATTCCTGGGTGCCAGGCGTAGCCTTGTTGGGCCACACATTTCCATAGTTGCTTGATTCCATTTTGAAGTTATGAGATGACTGCTGCAGTTCAGAGTCAGAGGATGAGGTGAGCACACAGTCCTGGGTAGGCTGGAGGGGTACAAATGATTTTTCGGTTTGAGTGAGGCTGCCTTCATTTTGCTCTGGAGAATGGTGGGTGAAGTATGAGATACTAGTGTTATTTGACAAGTCAGAAGCATCTAACAATGTCTGCAGATACCCTCCAGGGATAACAGGTATATTAGTGGTAACATTAGCTGATGATAAAGGCATTTCAGAAGAGCAGGTCGTTGGTAGAAAAGTAGAATTCTTAGCAGCCTTTGCCTCATGAAATTCAGATAGATGGCAACTGTTTGAGGTCCCAGGAATAACTTCATTCTTCAAATTAGCCTTGGAGGATTGGTCTTCCAAGAGAGGGCTCATTTGAACACTTGGTTTGCTTTCTTGGCCAGCAGCTTTGACTTTCTTAGATTTTAACCTAGCTTCACTTTTAAATTTGATTTTGTTGAGCACTTTCCTCTCTGGCCCCTTAAACTCTGTGTCTTGGGCTTTGACTTTCACAGAGTCAGGGCCTGTGATGTCATTTAAATGTGATCCATTTGCACAGCTAGGGGCACCCAGAGGTGCTGACTTCAGTGTACCTTTTAGGCCTCCATCTTCTTTACGATTACTAGCTTGCCTCTGATCATTGCATAATGAAATCTGTTTACTACTTGCTGAAATTTCAATGGATGGGATTCTTTGAATCCTGTGCCTGTTGCCAAGTTTAGATTTTCGTTTGCGAGCAGGTGGTAGAAATGACACCTCAAAGCTACCTGGTTCAAAGCTTTGCTTTTGGGAAAAAGGTGTCTTGATGGAGTCCGTGTTGGTGTTTCTCTGCTTCTTCTTCTTTTGCCAGAAGCCTTTCAAGGGTGCCAGTTTGGCATATTTGTTGAGCTGATTCTCACTCAAATTTACTGTTGTCTCACTGGCATCCACCTTACCCAACTTCACCAGCATGTTCTTCTCACCTTTAAAGCGATTAATGATGATATATTTGATAATAACAGGGGGCTCCTTACGGGTTACTTTTCTTCTCTTTTTGGGACACCATTCATCATCATCTTCCTCTTTGGAACCAACTGGCAGCCATTCCTTCTTCTCATTTACTTTTTCACCCTCTAGTGAGTCAACATCATATAGATAATCTTCACTGTATCTGACTTTTCTCTTGGCTCGCAGCCCATAGTTCTGTTGGGAGGAGGAGCTGCCAGAATTAGTGTCCCGAGCCATATAGCGACTACAGTCCTTGATCTCACCCATAGAATCATATGAGATCTCAATGAAGGAACTATCATCACTGAAATTCCCTGATGTATCCAAGCAGTTAGCAAGATGGCCCTGCTTTGGATTCTTAAGTTGCTCTACTTCAGTCCCACTGCATGGTTTATTTAAGGCAGACTTTTCTCCATTATCCTTTCCATCTTTCTTCTCTACACCTTTGTCTTCCTGTCCTTCCTCTTTGCCTTTCTTCTTGTCCAAGTTTTTATCTTCCTCCCCCCAGATGATGCTCACATCAGGGACCTTGAATTGGGAAAAATCACTGCTCTGCTTCAGGGCCCCACTCTTAGACTCTCGCTTGGGGCAGGTAGTAAAGACGCTGGGAAAAAAGTTGAATTGGGCATCTTCCTGCATCAAAAGAGTAGTCTTGTCTCGAACGTTGTCCTGAAAGGACTCATACCGAATTTTCAGGGAGCAGACATCACTGCCTAGTGTTGATTCATCGTCATCAAACATGTAGTTATCCACATCTTCTTCAGAGAATAGGTTGACAGACAGCTCATTCTTGGAACAGAGGTCAAGCAGTTCAATCTTACTTTCACTAATGAAAGTCTCAAAGTAACCCCAATCCTGATTGGAATTTGCAAGCAAAGCTTCTTCTGTATTGCACTTGTCTAACAGTAATGCCTCATAATAGCTTTTCTGAGCTGGATCCTCCAAGTCAATGTCAGGTTTCTCAGTTTCTCGTCTGTCTCCTGCCCTTGATTTATGCAGGGGGAAGCCTAGGAGCTGGTCTGAGAGCAGCTGCTCTCCATATTTCATATTTTCTCCAGCATTAATACACTGAATCCCTATATCAGAGACTGCACACGTTTCATAATCCCTATTTAGATCACCAACTTTCAGACTGATCCCTGGCTCAGGATCTACTGCATCCTTGGATTCCATGAAGCAGCCTAAGCAAGTCCGACTTGGCTGCATGAGGCAGTCCCCATTCAGAGCTGACATGCCTGCAGGCTCCACTATGGCAAATGGAGCTTTCTCACATTCATTGGGAAGTGACCATGTGTTCAGGCCTTTTGCAATGCCAGATGTGAGGGAGATGGCATTCACAGAAGCACTATTGGCAGCATGTTCGGGTGCTTCAATCAGGCCCAAAGGAGAGGGTGGGCTCTGCATACAGGACTTCTTAGAGGGTAGAGGCAGGAGACCCCTGGGATACATCAGGGTCTCCTTTTGCGCCACCGGTATAGGCTGGATAGGTGCAGCAGCTTCTAGACCCGCAAATGACTTCATTGCCACATCCTGGTCCTCTGAGTCTAAGAAAAAGGGAAAGAAATGACAGGAATAAAATTAAGGATCTTAGACCAGACTCATTAACTTTCTTTCCCTTGATCAGTTTCTGGTACTTGATCTTATTATATAAGCTAAGCCTTCACATCTCTATCTTTACAAATAAAACTATGACATTAAAGAACAACCCTGATTTTATATTGAACATTCATGCAAGTGAAAATAATAATTA
>NW_016812468.1:101552-107985 GCF_001698545.2 Rhinopithecus bieti
TCCTTCCTTCCTTCCCTCCTTCCTTTCCTTTCCTTTCCTTTCCTTTCCTTTCCTTTCCTTTCCTTTCCTTTCATTTCCTTTCCTTTCATTTCCTTTTCTTTCCTTTCCTTCCTTCTTCCCTTCCCTTCCTTTCCCTTCCTTTCCCTCCTTCCATCCTTCTTCTCTCTCTCTCTCTTTCTTTTTGTTTTTGACCGAATCTTGCTCTATTGCCCAGGCTGGAATGCAGCGGTGTGATCTCGGCTCACTGCAATCTCCATCTCCTGGGTTCAAGTGATTCTCATGCCCCAGCCTCCCGAGTAGCTGGGATTACAGGCGCCTGCCACCATACTGGCTAATTTTTTGTATTTTTGGTAGAGACAGGGTTTTACCATGTTGGCCAGGCTGGTCTCAAACTCCTGACCTCAAATGATCTGCCCACCTCGGCCTCCCAAAGTACTGGGAGTACAGTCATGAGCCACTGCGCCCAGCTACTCTAGAAGTTCTAAGCCTCACATCAGAGCATATTTCTAATTCACTAGGAATTCTGAGGAACTTCATCTGACAGATATGATTTGGGAGGGCAAAGGGGTCAGATTCAATGCCTCTTAGGGACTCTTATAGCCCAGTTATATATTTGGTGGAATAAAGTTTACAATTAACATTCATTTCAGAGGCATCCTGAACTCAACCTGTCTCAACTTTGTGGGTATTGAAAATCCATAGTAATAACAGAGGACTACCAGGAGAGATATTATATACTATAATTAAATTCCCTTACCATTTTCTTTGACCCCATTAATCAGACTGTTTTCTCCGTTGGCTGAGGCAACAATAGCCTTATCTTGTTGGTTATCCATGAATGTAACCTCTTATTGTTTCATTCCAAGTCCAAATGCTGTCCAACCTGCACATTTCAAATATATAATATCGGTCATTAAATTTGTTTTATTTTGTGTTTTATAGGTTATTTCAGCTAGAGGGGTCTTAAAAGTCTCACTGGGATTTACCTGTTTCCAGACTGACTTCATCACTGCTATTGTTTTGTTTCACAATGTTTTGTTTCACAATTTATACCTACCACATAAAGTCAATTTGGAAACTCACACTCATTCATACATCCTAGATCCTTCTATCACCTCTGGGCCATGATATTATTCAAAACTGAAATCCGAGGAAGCAGACAACTTATCCCTTCCTCCAAACAGTAATACATTTAACCTAATCATGGTTGCCTGATTAAGAAGGACACAAAGCAAAGACAAGACTAACCTGAGATAAGGTGTGTTTGTATGTGTGTTTGTGTGTGGCAATTATTTTTGTTTGCCTCATTTCTATTTCAAATGACCAGATGCTCTTCAAAAACAAGGCAATTCATACACATACACACATATATATCATATTCAGATTTTCTCTTTCTGTGCCTTAAAATTTGACTGCTAAGGATGAAGGAGGTAGAGAATTCCTTGGTTTCTCGACTTCCAGGACTTTAACTTGGACTTTGACAAATATTCCTCCACAGCAAGATTTTTAAAAAATGTGACCACAAAGAAGATTAGGTTTTCTGAAAAGGCCCCAGCATCGTCTGATATTTTTAGGGCATAGGACATACATCTATCTGTAGCCCTTCATCTCCTGCCCACCTACCTGAGTGGTATCTATATGCAAAATGATAGGAGATGAGATGGGGGTATCTGCCACATGCCACTACAACATCTTGCCCTCCCCCTGTCCCTAGACCTTCTCCCCAGCTGAGTATCTATCACTTTATTAAAAAGCACATGGTATTGATAGTCAAGCAGCTATTATAAGAATCTCAATTGTATAGTCATTTATCCTAATGCATGCAATATACTATAAAAAGTAGGTCCAATATTGAGAAACAAGAAGCAGTAACAGTTTCACATGATTCAATCTATAAGATATTTTACCCATCTGGGCCTATTCCCTTATCTATAAAATATAAAGATTGTATTAGGCAGTCTCTCAGTTTTAAAAATGTTAGATGACTCTGGGCTTCCCCTAACACTTATATTTTAGAATTGCCACATTTTCTTCTCATTTTATATGAGATCTGATTTGATGCACAGGCAGTAAACCATGGGTGCCAGAGAAAAGAGAAAAAATATGCTTACTTGTATTTACACAGAAAAGGGCTGGAGAGTTTTAAAAGATGGAGAGGAGTGGAGAGCAATGTCCAAGTCCCCACCCTTTGTCAAGGAGGGCTCATTTGTAGTAGAATTGAATGAACAGATTGGATATCTGCCTCTGCTTCAAAGAGGACCCTATGAATCAGATGGAATCATACTGCCATCATGGATTACTCTGTACATTTTTGTTTTGGAGTTCAGTAGAGCTTCAGGTATCACTTACTCCTCTTTTGCCCCTCCACTAAGTCCATGTTGGCAGGAACTTGATAAGGTGCAAATTACTTTTAGATTTCAATAATTTAATGTCTTCTTATCCCTTATGTCTATAGTTAACTACAAGCAAGTCCATTTTTATCACCAGGAAGACCAAGGTATGGAAAGAGAGACTATGATAGCCAAGGTTGTAAAACAACACAATGACAGATCTATGAAAAAAACCCCTTTCCTGACCAAGAGACTAGGTGTTTTTTCTTAAAACACGAAATACCATCTCCATGATTCTTACCAGTTCCAACCCCTGACTAAAACAGGGCTAGAGAAATACAAGTTTCCACATGTTACTGATCTGTACTTCTATACTCTTTCAGGTAGGAAAAAAAATAAAAAATAAAGAACAGCTGCCACAGATAAGCATCAATTATCAGTAAAAATTAATGTACCATGAAATATATATAGGAACAATACATTTAAGTATCAATAATTATCCAATTTTTTTTTTGAGACAGAGTCTCATTCCATCACCCAAGTGGAAGGCAGTGGCCCCTCCAGAGTTCAAGCGATTCTCGTGTATCAGCCTCCTAAGTAACTGGAATTAACAGACACGCACCACCATGCCCAGCTAATTTTTGTATTTTTAGTAGAAATGGTATTTTGCCATGTTGGCCAGGCTGGTCTTGAACTCCTGACCTCAAGCGATCCACCTGCTTCGGCCTCCTGAAGTGCTGGATTACAGGCATGAGCAACTGTGTCTAGCCAATTATCCAATCTTTTCAGACAGGACAAGAACACTATGTCAGGGGACATATTAGTGCTGCTGTAACTTTACTCTGGGATGTTATTTCCCTAAGAACACAAATTGCTTCTAATAGAAAAATCTGGCCAAGCACCCAGGATTTATGACTCTGAAGTAAAGGGAATCTTATAGGGTTGAGAATAGAGAGGAGATACACTTTGGCAAGAGATAAAGAAGAGGTAGAGTGGGGACATGGAAGCTTGGATGTATAATTAATTACCTCATAAGCTTGGTTCTATTAGGTTCTATTTTTTTTGAAAAGAGAAAACTGAGTATCACAGATATTAACTTAGTGATTATCAATAATTTGGGCCTTTGTTCTCCAGAATTAGTAGGCTAGACCTTGAGCAGACAATCCTTTAGTCCTTTCCTATGACTTTTCAAATCTCAGCTATAAACAGGACAAATAAAAGGTATATATTTTCCTACATACCTATTTACTTATACCTTGGCTGTTTATAAAATAATTTTGGAGAGGAATTATAATTTCTCACAGTTACAATACAAACAACTCTGGGCTTGCTTTAGCTTTCCCCCACTGATCAGCATTTTAGGACAGTAAATTAGGTGGGGTTTTAAAATCTATTTTGAGCTAAAATTGATTAACACTTTTGGAAGAATGTACAACAAATTGCTCTGCTGATCACAGTAAATTACACAGTGTAATGGCATTAAAATAACATTAGCATGGAGATGGTATTTTGAAGAAAGGAAATGCTCCATTAGACTGGAAAAGCAATCCCTCCTATCTGCCCTTCCCCTCAGTCGGCTTGAGAAAGGCTCATAGATCCTGTAGGGTGCTATCCTCTTCCCCAGTAGCCTTGAAGTCTAAGGTCTCAGAGTCTAGATGACCCACACCAGCATTTGTGTTGAGGCTGTCCCTGGCTTTTCCCAACAGGGGGAAAAAAAATCAAGGCAAGAAAGTAAGTCATGTTTTTGCCTATGGGCCTGGGGCAATATAGCCTTTGGAGTTTGAGTAGTGCCAATCTCTGGGACACCAGTTTAAATCAATTCATCAAAATTATCAGTACTACCTGTGATCATGGTATTGTATCAGGTACAGCATAGAAAAGACAGACAAATGAGGCTAGATCTCTGTTTTCAAGATGCTCCGAGTCTAGAGGGGGAAAGCAAGCTACAGACAAATCGTAAGTATAATACACTGAAAGAGAGGCAGAAAGTTGCTATAGGAATCCCAAATGGAGGGAAATTACTCCAATTCTAGAATTCTAGAGAGGAGGGAGATTTGGGAAGGCTTCACTAAAAGCAGCAACATTAAGGTAGACCTTGAAGGATGACCTTTCTGGAGGTGAGGATGGGGAAGTTCAGTGGAGAGAAAAGTATTCCAGGCAGAAGGACCTTCAAGAAATGCTACAAGTCTCCCTCCCACTTCAGTCTATCTTCTAAACAACTGCTATAGACTCATAGCAAGTAGACAAGGTACCTTAAAACTGTTTTGCTTTGCAAAACACTTTCCTCAACCAATCCTCACCTTCTCCAGTTGTATCCTCTTTTCATTCTGTTCACTTCCCACTATGTTCCTAAATATTCTAACCCTCTCTGCTCCCTTAATATTAAACCATTTGTTTTTGCTTCCAGGTGTCTTGCACTTGATATTCTCTCTGTTTGGAATCTCTGTCCCCTTTTCCCATTCCTTCCCTTCCTCCCTTTCCCAACCTCCCTTTTCACCTCTCTGTCCTCTTCCCTACTCAGTTTTTCCTTGACACATTCCTTGATTACCTACTCCAAACAAAATTAGTCTCTGTCATTCTCTGTATTCTCAAAGAATTTTTATCTCCTCTGTGTTCATCATCTTATACAAGCTTTACTACTTTATATCTGATACCCCAAAAGACTAAGCACCAACACCCCCAACTCCACAGGGCCTAGCTCACATAGTGCTTGTAACATGGTATGTACTTTGTAAAAACTGGTTAAACAATGATGTTGAATGGTAGGAAAAAAGGGGAGAGAATTTAGGGAACAATGTTTGGCTGAAATAGGTACAAACAAGAAAATATAGTGGAAAGATAAACTGAAGTATACTGTGGAGGCCAACTAAATTGTAATTCAGGAAGATGCTGAAGGGTTTTGAGTAGTGAAGAATATTAGGACCAGTGAAAGTGGGAGAGACAGAGCGTAGGAAGATAGGAAAAAATGTTCAGGTGTGAGATGTCAAAAAGATTAGAATTCAGGAGGAGGAAACAGGAATGGAAAGGAGATGTTAGATGTAAGTATAACCACATAGGTGTGCTGTATAGACCTGGAAGATGATTTAGATGTGACAGGTAAGGCAGTAGTAGTCAGAATATAGAGAGAAGAGAGAGATCAAAGAGTTAATAGATGATTGTAAAAGGAGAATCATGGATGGTTGGATTCTAGACCAGAGTAGCCTCAGAAATATTGGTGCCAGGATATTCTTGGGAACAAAGCAAGGCCGGTATGAAGACCAGTTATCAGGTACAACATGTCTAATGAAGCTGACCAGGACCTTAGTTGTCACACTGGAAAGAAAGCAACTGACCAGCAAGCTGTTACAGATGGGGAATCTACAGGTTGGGTTAGGGACTGTAATGAAGCAAGGAGATGGTACTACTATAGCAAATAGGCCAACGGACAGTTTTCCAAGCTAACCCAGCTAGCTCTGTCTAGTCTGATTCTTCCCAGTCTAGCTTTAGTCAGTATAATGGATGACAGAATCAGCAACAGTACAGGGAGCACATTCTAATCCAAAATTCTACTTGGCTAATTCTATTTTCTGATATCTATCAGGATTTTAAGACCCTAAGCTAGAAATACAGAGGTATGATGATGTTAAGTACAGGAAACATGCTTAAATGAGCAACCATACAAGTTTTAACAATATTAAGGGTGAGAAAGACATCAGAAAGAGATTACCACAGCTACACTCTAAAGAATTCTATATATCTCAAAAGTACGGTATGACTCTATTAAATATTTCCACTCTCATGATAAAGACTCCAAAATTATGGTCGGGCGTAGTGGTTCACACCTGTAATCCTAGCACTTTGGGAGGCCGAGGTGGGCAGATTGCTTGACCTCAGGAGTTTGAGACCAGCCTGGGCAACATGGGGAAATCCCGTCTCTACAAAAAATACAAAAAAATTAGCCGGGCATGGTGGCATGTGCCTGTAGTCCCAGCCACTTGGTGGGCTGAGGCAGGAGGATTGCTTGAACCTGGGAGGTTGAAGCCTCAGTGAGCCAAGATCGTGCCACTGCACTTAAGCCTGGAGGAAAAAAAAAAAAAATCCAAAATTCAACAGATATGCAAAAA
>NW_016812468.1:108267-110877 GCF_001698545.2 Rhinopithecus bieti
TCTTTCTTTCTTTCTTTCTTCTTCCTTCCTTCCTTCCTTCCTTCCTTCCTTCCTTCCTTTCTTTTCTTTCTTTCCTTTCTTTTCTTTTCTCGCTCTTTCTTTTCTTTCCTTCTCTCTCTCTCTTTTTCTCTCTCTCTCTCTTTTTTGAAACAGAGTCTCGCTTTGCCACCCAGGCTGGAGTGCAGTGGCATGATCTCAGCTCACTGCAACCTCCGCCTGCCAGGTTCAAGCGATTCTCCTGCCTCAGCCTCTCGAGTAGCTGTAATTACAGGCTACCATACGCCTGGCTATTCCCTCCCTCCCTCCCTTCCCTTCCTCCCTCCCTCCTCCCTCTGTCCTCCCTTCCTTCCCTTCCATCCTTTCTTCCTTTCCAGAGTCTCGCTCAATCCCCCAGGCTGGAGTGCAATGGTGCGATCTTGCTTCACTACAACCTCTGCCTCCCGGGTTCAAGGGGTTCTCCTGCCTCATCCTCCCAAACTAATTTTTGTATTTTTAGTAGAGGCAGGGTTTCGCCATGTTGGCCAGGCTGGTCTGGAACTCGTGACCTTAGGTGATCCGACTGTGTTGGCCTCCCAAAGTACTAGGATTACAGGTGTGAGCCACCAGTTCCAGTCTATTTTGTCATCTTTAAAAACTGAAATTAATTACATGTACCATAAAAAATTGACATGCAAGAAGAAATTCTGATTTAAGTTTTGTGTGATACTGAGATGAGCCTGAGGGAACTCTTTACTCCCTTCCATCTCATGTCTCTTCCTGTATGCTTCTGATTTTTATACATACATACCCCAGTCTTGTCAGGGATAGCAAGTAGGGTGCTGCTGGTGGTGACAGGGCTCCGTATGTATCACCTGCCTTCATTTTTGGCAGCCACCAATCTAAGAAGGACCGTCTTTGCCATCATGTTCCTAGGCAGAAGTGATAGTGGCTGCATTTTTGTCCTAGCTTGGTGCCTCAACATTTGGGTCTCCCTTCTGCTTCTTTTCTTTCTCTCCCTACCAGTTTTATCTGTACCATTTTTGTGACATCACTCTAAAGAAATTTTCAAGAAGAGTAGGTGCATAAGACCATGAATCAATGAGAAAGCATATACAAATGCATTGTATATATTAGAGCACTATACAAATGCTAGGAAACAATATTCATTAAGACTGGAATTAGGGGTAGAAAGAACAAGCAGAGGCACTAATAGGTTCAAGTCAGGAATAGCCAGCTTCCTCACTAGTCTTCACTTTTAAACCTTGTAACTATAGGTAGCTCAACTTCACTGACACATCTGAGTCCCTTTGCCTTTGTAAAATAATTTTATTTTCAGGACTTTTGCCTGCTTTCTTTCTCAAATCCGAGGAAAGAGTGATAGAAGAGTATAATCACTGTTTGTCAGGTAGGGTATTTCTTTCTGAAGAAAGTCACTTTCTCCTTGACTCTAGACCCGTATGGGCAGTATAATGGCATATTAGGAACAGAGCGATCAACCTGGAAGACCCATTTGTGTGTGGAAGATGGCGAGTACTCTGAAGAACCACGCCACTGTAGCCTGGCCCTTTCTGAGAATGCATTTATATAAGGACTGTATCCTAATCAAAGAGTGCTTTTGTTGCCAGGCAGCACTGAGTTACATTTAATGCTTGAGTGCAATAACTTTAGGCTCAATTATCTTTTGACTTTCTCCATATGGTTTCTAATCTCTTTTCTTATTACTAATTTATCCTGTTAACTGCATTTTAAAAAAATGTTATAACATTCTTTTCAGAAATATAATCACTAAACCACAGGGCTGGAAGGATCTTGGAAGATAGTCTCATCCCCCCAAACTCCCCATTTTACAAGTGGGGTAACCAAGTCCCAGAAAGGGGAAACTACTTGTCAGTGTTACATAGTGATTTGGTAACATGGACACATCCTTAGATGTGGGATGTGTGTTGCCTTCTGGTCCAGAAATATCCCCATAGCACCAAGTTCCTTACCAAGTGGAATGTAAGTTATCAATAAAAATGACCACTAATCGGAGGGCTACTAACTTTTTGTTTGTCTTTATTGGAGGAAATGCTGTCAGAAATAAGAAAACTGTTCTTACTTATCCCAAGAGGAGAAGTGAAAAGTGGTAGAGATAAAGCCAAAATCCATCTGAGAAGTAGGCACTGCTCTTTCAGCCTCTGGATTCTAGAGCTCTGTATTGTCATCCCAAGGCATACCCGCCCAAGCAACACATTTCCTCCTTACACACACACACACGCACATACACACACTTGACATTCACGTACACTCAAAAAAATTATGGTGACTTTCTTCTTCCATTGTGGAAGCAAGATGCAATATAAAGGACTGGAAGTTGGAAGATGAACAAAGCTGGGAATTCTTTGGAAGAGCTAAAATAAATTCAGCTATTTAATAATGCCCAGTTAAGATACTTTGAAATTTTGAGGGGAGAGTAGAGGGACTAGGGATACCATGACAAGTACAAAAGTTTCTTTCTTTTTTTTTGAGATAGAGTCTCGCTCTGTCACCTAGGCTGGAGTGTGGTGGCATGATCTCAGCTCACTGCAACCTCTGCCTCCAGGGTTCAAGTGATTCTCCTGCCTCAGCCTCCTGAGTAGCTGGGACTACAGG
>NW_016812468.1:111615-115983 GCF_001698545.2 Rhinopithecus bieti
TTTTTTTTTTTTTTAATATATAAAAAAGTCCCATGATCATAGTTTTCTTTTACTCATTTCTGACTTCATTCTAACTTCCAAAGCAGAAAACAAGACCATAAAGAGATAAACATCAAATTACTATATTTTAGATCCCCTAAGAATTATAGACATATCTATTCATTTCCCTATAGATCAGCTAATTTTAGGTAAGTACACAAGAATAATGCATAAGTGGTTCCAAGTAAATTGAAGACAATGCATACTCAAATACAAAACATCTCATTAACAAAAGTGATACTACTGTCCTGGCCCAGGAAACAGTCTTGGTCCCACTGTAGTTTTCCCATGAGATACTGAGGTAACTGTTACAGGTAACTGGGAGCCTCAGTTTTACCATCCATAAAATCTCTGGCCTTCCTTCTTAATATCAGGGTAGTTTCCAGGCCATCCTAACATGTGTACTTGAAACAGCCATACCTTTTCTATATTCTAAGCAGTGAAGAATAGCATAGTTCAACACTGAAGAAGGTCTGTGAATCCGGGGCTTAGTTGAGTACTCCACTTCCTTAACTCTCTTGGCTATATGGACAAAATACAAACAACTTGCTGGAAGGCTGGGACTGTCACATGGGTGTGGTTGTACGTTAAGTTTTTTCACATTTATTAAATACCTGTTTTACATGTTAGACTATGCCATGAGGAAAACAGAAGTGAGAAACACAAGCTCTACCCTCAAAGCACTTATAATCTTAGAGAGGTAAGCATGTACTTGGCAAAGCAGGTATCTCTCAGTGGGAGAAGTCTTAGATTGGCTCAAATGTTTATTTCTGTATTTTGATTTTATTTTCAAAATATTCTCCTAGCCTTGTTGATCCCCAGATAGGTCTTCTAGATATTGGTTCAAGGTGAATTTCTTTCACCAAGAAAAAAAAATCCCTTTGGTTCACAGACTTGGGCCCTACGGGGGGAAAAAATCCATCTCTGATCACTCCATGAAGATAAGTGCAACTTCCCACTTAACTCTGGACTTGCTTTCACTAAGTACACAACTGCTAGGCAATCCATGCCAAGTGGTAAAACTACTGTTTCAGATCCCACCCTCATCACACTCCTTTTGCAGGTATGCTTATAGTGGAGCCCAGTAGTCATGCTCAAACTGATAGGCTGATAGATGTCTAGACCTTTTCACAGCTAGAAGACCCATCACTGCCAAAGGTCAAAGGACTCAGGCATCCTCCATCAGTAAGTGAACTCCACTGGGGTAAATTTTAAATTAAAAAAAAATTATTTATTTATTTATATATTTTTTGAGATGGAGTCTCACTCTGTCACCCAGGCTGGAGTGCAGTCATGCGATCTCGGTTCACTGCAACCTCCGCCTCCTGGGTTCCAGCGATTCTCCTGCCTCAGCCTCCTGAGTAGCTGGGATTATAGGCACGTGCCATCACACCCGGATAATTTTTGTATTTTTGTAGAGACGGGGTTTCACCATGTTGGTCAGGCTGGTCTCCAGCTCCTGATCTCGTGATCCGCCTGCCTCGGCCTCCCAAAATGCTGGGATTACAGGCGTGAGCCACCACACCTGGCCTAATTTTTTAATTTTTGTGGGTACATGGTAGTTATTGGCTATTTATATATGTGGAAAATACTTTAAGATGAGCTTGACCATCTGCACAATACTTTTACAACTGCTGTTGAATAATTTTTATTCAACAGAGGAAAGGAAAATTTCAATAATTCCACAAAAGCACCCAGGAATCCAAACACACGTGTTAATAAGGCCATGTCCCCCCACCCCCATTAGAAGCATTTTCTCATATTCATTTTATTTGCTACATGGGACAAGGAATGTGCTATCCAGGAGCAAGGGAAAGGATAGAGGGCTAAGAAGACGGGTGGAATATCAGAAAAGAAGAGGGGTTGGGCCTAAGAATAAGTATGTTGCCATTCTAGTTAGAATTCTGTAATAGCCTAGCAATCATTTATCACTATTAGCTCTCTATTCTGACCCCTCACAACTCATTACTGTTACCCACACCCAAGGCAGCAAAAAAGTCCTCAGAGCACCATAGTTTGAAATAGTTCACTAGGTAGCACCCAACTCAAGCCAGTCCTGGCTGATGCCCAAAGCCATACACATGGCATTCTGGGGGCGCTGTGCTCATTAAAGTCTGCATAGGAAACACCCTTTTAAAATTTATTTCCACAGTCTTTCTTAGGTAACCATTCTAATGTGGTAAATTGCGGGTAGCTTATCTCCATGGAATATAGACTCTTGTCCTGTCCTTCAATATTCTAACTTACCAGAATTACTCTTTGCCAATTGTAGACCATTGTTCATTTTTTGCTTGGCTCTGAACCTGTATGAGGTTTCTTCCTTACTCTTAATTTCATATAATGGGTTTCCGACGGTCTTTGGTCTTGATTACCTAGACTCAGGTTATTAGCTCACAGAGTCCCTAATCTCTTTTGTTTATTTCTGACTCTTCCTACATCTTCTTTTCTTTGCCTTTCTGCCACTCAAGATTCAGTGTGAAGGGTAGTTTCTTGACTAAAGTGTTCTCTGAGCGGTGGAGGTTAGGAACTTAATGGAGACAATGTTGCTACACTGACAGCCAGAGATGCCCAGTGCCTGATGGGAAGTTTCATGTTCTCTGTTAGCTTGACACACTAGGGAAATAACCTTTTAATCCAGTGCAGCATGTTTCATTTATTGTCATGTTAGCCAGTTCAAAGATGTTATGAAAACATCCCCAGAGAGACTTAACATTTGAAAACATCCTGAGTTTGAACTTAATTCAACTATTCCAGAAAGCTAAAACAATGGAAGATGACCTTTTAGGCACTTCATATGCCAGACACTGTTAGGCCAGATAATGTCATGCCAAATTAGAATGTCTGTCTCTTGAGGAAGAGGAGAGTGGGTGGGAAGAAGGGGTTGTGGGTATTATTTTAATTAAAATCATCTTTTAGTGCTAACGATCTAACATAAAAAATTAATCTACAGAGACACAAAGACAGGATTGAGCAGGGGAAACATGATGTCATTAAGATGGCAGGAAGAGAATGAATGTATGTTCTAATCAACTTTGATAAGTGATATAGACAAATTGGAACTCATTTAGATAAAAAGTCTAGAACAAGAGAACTCAAAACTGATTTAAAAAAAAACTTTTAGATTCAGGGGTACATATGTATATTTGTTATATAGGCAAACTCATACCATGGGGGTTTGTTGTACAGTTTATTTTGTCACCCAGGGACAAAGATTAGTACTTAATCGTTACTTTTTCTGATTCTCTCCCTCCTCCCTCCCTCCACCCTCAAGTAAGCCCCAGTGTCTGTTGTTCCCCTATTTGCATCCATGTATTCGCATCATGTAGCTCCCACTTCTAAGTGAGAACAAGTGGTATTTGGTATTCTGTTCCTGCATTAGATTGCTAAGGATAATGGCCTCCAGCTCTGTCCATGTTCCTGCAAAAGACATGACCTCGTTCTTTTTTATGGCTACATAGTATTCCATGGTGTATATGTACCACATTTTCTTTATCCTATCTGCTACTGATGAGCACTTAGGTTGATCCCATGTCTTTGCTATTGTGAATAGTGCTGCAATGAACATATGTATGCATGTGTCTTTATAACAGAACGATTTATATTCGTTTGTATATATATCCAGTAATGGTGATAGGTGACAAAGTGCTAGCAGCCCTCACTCTCAGTGCCTCCTTGGCCTCAGCGTCCACTCTGGTGGCACTTGAGGGGCCCTTCAGCCTGCCAGGGCACCATGGGGCTCCTCTCTGGGCTGGCTGAGGCCGGAGCCCCCTCCCTCTGCTTGCCGGGAGGTGTGGAGGGAGAGGCGCGGGCGGGAACCGGGGTTGCGCGGGCGGGAACCGGGGCTGCAAGCTGTGCTCCCAGGCCAGTGTGAGTTCCGGCGGGCGCGGGTGCGGCGGGCCCCGCACACGGAGCGGCCGGCGGGCACCGCTGGCCCAGGGCAGTGAGGGGCTTAGCACCCGGGCCAGCAGCTGCCGCGGTTGCCGGCTCCCCCAGCAGTGCCGGCCTACAGGCGCTGCACTCAAATTCTGGCAGGGTTTGGCTGCCTCCGGGAGGGGCAGGGCTTGGGACCTGCAGGCCGCCCTGTCTGAGCTCCTCCCCCTGCTGTGGGCTGCCGGCCTGGCCTGAGCCTCCCAGAGGGGTGCCGCCCCTGCTCCATGGCGCCGTGTCCCATCCACAGCCCAAGTGCTGAAGAGTGCAGGCGGGGATCCGGATGGCGGGCAGCTCCGCCTGCAGCCCTGGTGTAGGATCCACTGGGTGAAGCCAGCTGGGCTCCTGAACTGGATGGGGATTTGGAGAACTTTCTTTTTTTTTTTTTTTTTTTTTTTTTTT
>NW_016812468.1:116512-127843 GCF_001698545.2 Rhinopithecus bieti
CCTCGCCCGGCTAGTTTTTTGTATTTTTTAGTAGAGACGGGGTTTCACCGTGTTAGCCAGGATGGTCTCGATCTCCTGACCTCCTGATCCACCCTTCTCCGCCTCCCAAAGTGCTGGGATTACAGGCTTGAGCCACCGCCCGGCCTGGAGAACTTTTATATCTAGGGGGAGGATCCTATGTGCACAAATCAGCACTCTGTGTCTAGCTCAAGGTTTGTAAATACACCAATCAGTAGGCTGTGTCTAACTCAAGCTTTGTAAATACACCAATTGGTACTCTGTATCTAGCTAAGTCTGTATCTAGCTAACTAGCACTCTGTGTCTAGCTCAAGGATTGTAAATGCACCAATCAGCACTCTGTGTCTAGCTCAAGGTTTGTGAATACATCAATTGGTACGCTGTATCTAGCTAACCTAGTGGAGACTTGGAGGACTAACACTCTCTGACTCTGTCTAGCTCAAGGATTGTAAATGCACCAGTCAGCACTCTGTGTCTAGTTCAAGGTTTGTAAATACACCAACTGGTACTCTGTATCTAGCTGTCTCTGTATCTAGCTAATTAGTACTCTGTGACTCTGTGTCTAGCTCAAGGATTGTAAACGTACCAATCACCACTCTGTCCAATTGAACCAATCAGCTCTCTGTAAAGTGGACCAATCAGCTCTCTGTAAAATGGACCAATCAGCAGGATGTGGGTGGGGCCCATAAGGGAATAAAGGCAGGCTGCCTGAGCCAGCAGTGGCAACCTGCTGGGGTTCCCTTCTACACTGTGGAAGCTTTGTTCTTTTGCTCTTTGCAATAAGTCTTGCTGCTGCTCACTCTTTGGGTCCACACTGCCAGTTATGAGCTGTAACATGCACCTGAAGGTCTGCAGCTTCACTCCTGAAGCCAGCGAGAGGAACAAGTAACTCCAGCCGCGCTGCCTTTAAGAGCTGTAACAGTCACCACGAAGGTCTGCAACTTCACTCCTGACAGCAAGACCATGAACCTACCAGAAGGAGGAAGCTCCAGACACATCTGAACGTCTGAAGGAACAAACTCCGGACACAGCATCTTTAAGAACTGTAACACTCACCGCGAGGGTCCACGGCCTCATTCTTCAAGTCAGTGAGACCAAGAACCCACCAATTCCGGACACAATGGGATTATTGACTTGAATGGTAGGTCTGTTTTTAACTCTTTGAGGAATTACCATACTACTTTTCACATTGGTTGAGTTAATTTACCCTCCCACCAACAGTGTATAAGCATTCATTTTTCTCTACAACCTCGCCAACATCTGTTATTTTTTGACTTCTTAATAAGAGCTAGTCTGACTGGCATGAAATGGCATCCCATTGTGGTTTTAATTTGCACTTCTCTAATGATCAGTGATGCTGAGCTTTTTTTCATACGATTGTCTTCTTTTGAAAAGTGTCTGTTCATGTCCTTTGCCCACTTTTTAATGGGGTTGTTTTTTCTTGTAAATGTGTTGAAGTTCCTTAAAGATGCTGGATATTAGACCTTTGTTGGATGCACAGTTTGTAAAAATTTTCTCCCATTCTGTAGCTTGTCTGTTTACTCTGTTGATAGTTTCTTTTGCTGTGCAGAAGCTCTTTAGTTTAACTAGGTCCCATATATCAAATTTTGCTTTGTTGTAGTTGCTTTTGGCGTCTTTGTCATGAAATCTTTTCCTGTTCCTATGTTCAAAATGGCACTGCCTACGTTGTCTTCCAGGGATTTTATAGTTTTGGGTTTTACATTTAAGTCTTTAATTCATCTTTAGTTGATTTTTGTATATCGTGTAAAGAAGGTGTCCAGTTTCAATCTTCTGCCTATAACTAGACAGTTAGCAACATTTATAGAATAGGGAGTCCTTTACTCATTGCTTGTTTTTACCCACTGTGTTGAAGATTAGATGGCTATAGGTGAGAGGCCTTACTTCTGGACTCCCTTTTCTGTCCCATTGGTCTATGTGTCTGTTTTTGTACCAGTATCATCCTGTTTTGGTTACTGTATCCCTATAGTATAGTTTGAAGTCGGGTAACCTTGGTGCCTCCAGCTTTGCTCCTTTTGCTTAGGATTGCCTGGGCTACTTGGGCTCTTTTTTTGGTTCCATATGAATTTTAAAATAGATTTTTTCTAGTTCTATGAAGAATGTCCTTGGTAATTTGATATCATTGAATCTATAAATTGCTTTGGGCAATATGGCCATTTTAATGATATTGATTCTTCCTATCTATGAGCATGGACTATTTTTCCATTTGTTTGTGTCATCTCTGATTTCTTTGAGCAGTGTTTTGTAATTCTCAGTGTAGAGATCTTTCACCTCCCTTGTTAGCTGTATTCTTAGGTATTTTATTCTTTTTGTGGCAATTATGAATGGGTTTGTGTTCCTAATTTGGCTCTCAGCTTGGATGTTGTTAGCATATAGGAATGCTAGTGATTTTTGTACATTGATTTTGTATCCTGAGACTTTGCTGAAGTTGTTTATCAGCTGAAGGAGTTTTTGGGCTAAGACTCTGAGGTTTTCTAGATACAGAATCATGTCACTTGCGAATAGGGATAGTTTGACTTCCTCTCTTCCTATTTGGATGCCCTTTATTTCTTTCTCTTGTTTGATTACTCTGGTCAGAACTTCTAATAATATGTTGAATAGAAACAGTGAGGGAGGACATCCTTACCTTGTGTCAGTCTTCAATGGAAATGCTTCCAGCTTTTGCCCATTCAGTATAATGTTGGCTGTGGGTTTGTAATAGATGGCTCTTATTATTTTGAAGTATGTTCCTTTAATACCAAGTTTATTGAGAATTTTTAACATGAAGGGATGCTGAATTTTAACAAAAGCCTTTTCTGCATCTATTGAGATAATCATGTGGTTTTTGTCTTTAGTTGTGTTTATGTGATGAATCACATTTATTGATTTGCGTATGTTGAACCTACCTTGCATCCCAGGGAAAAGTCTAGTTGATCATGGTGTGTTAGCTGTTTGATTGCTCCTGGATTCAGTTTGCAAGTATTGTGTTGAAGATTTGTTCATCAAGGTTATTGGTCCTAAGATTTATTTATTTATTTATTTATTTAAGATGGAGTTTCGCTCTGTTGCCTAGGCTGGAGTGCAGTGGCACAATCTTGGCTCACTGCAACCTCCGCCTCCCTGGTTCAAGCAATTCTCTTGCCTCAGCCTCCCAAGTAGCTGGGACTACAGGCATGCACCACCACACCCAGCTAATTTTTTATTTTTTTTTGTATTTTCACTAGAGATGGGGTTTCACTATGTTGGTCAGGCTGGTCGTGAACTCCTGACCTCAAGTGATCCACCCGCCTCGGCCTCCCAAAGTGCTGGGATTACAGGCATGAACCACCATGCCTGGCCCAAAGTTTTATTTTTTGTTGTGTCTCTGCTAGGCTTTTGAATCAGGATGATTCTGGCTTCATAGAATGAGTTAGGGAGGCGTCTCTCCCCCTCAATTTTTTGGAATAGTTTTGGTAGGAATATTACCAGCTCTTCTTTGTACATCTTGAAGAACTTGGCTGTGAATCCGTCTGGTCCTGGGCAATTTTTCAGTTGGTAGGCTATTTATTACTGATTCAATTTTGGAGCTTGTTACTAATTCCCTGTTCAGAAAATAAATTTCTTCCTGGTTCAGTCTTGGGAGAATGTATGTGTCTAGGAATTTATCCATCTCTTCTAGGTTTTCCAGTTTGTGTCCATAGAGGTGTTTGTAGTAGTCTCTGATGGTTGTTTGTATTTCTGTGGTGTCAGTGGTAACATCCTCTGTCATTTCTCATTGTGTTTATTTGTATCTTCTCTCTTTTATTATTTATTAGTCTAGCTAGTGGCTTCACTGTCTTAATAATTTTTTTCAAAAAACCAACCCCTGTATACATTTCTCTTTTGAATGGTTTTTTGTGTCTTGACCTCCTTCAGCTCTGATTTTGGTTATTTCTTGTCTTCTCCTAGCTTTGTGGTTGGTTTGCTCTTGCTTCTATAGTTCTTTTGGTTGTGATGTAAGGTTGTTAATTTGAGATCTTTCTAACTTTCTGATATGGGTTCTCTGTGCTAGGGGTCCATACCAGTCTTTAGTCCTCGTGGACTCTCCAAAGCTTGGAGACAGCAAGAGTGAGGGCTGCAAGAGAGCAAAGATGGCAACCCACCCCTCCCACTGGGAGCTGTGTCCCAGGGAGCTGCAGAGCTGCTACTGGCTTGATAGGCCCAGCAGAGGGTGGCTTGAGGCCCAGGCTGGGAGGACTCACCCAGTGAGGAAATACAGGATTGAGGACCCACATTAACAGTCCGGCCACTTTTCAATAGGGCTGATGCAGTATGCTGGGGGTCTGCTCCAGTCCCTTGTCACTTCAGATTTTCCAGCACCTGAAGGTATCGACTGTGAAGGCTATGAAACAGCAAAGATGGCGGCCTGTCCTTCTCTCTGGGAGCTCCATCCCAGGTAGGTACGGACTTGTTGCTAGCCTGAACACAGCAGTAGGGGTGGTTGTAGACTTTGGTTGGTAGATTCTTCCCAGTGAAGAGAAATAGGATCCAGCACCCATGTGAAAAGGCAGTCTGGCTGATTCTTTGTAGAGCTGCTGTACCATGCCAGTTCACTGCGCTAGTCAGTCAATTGGAACAGCAAAGATGGCTACCCATCCCTCCTTTGGGAGCTCCATCCCAGGGACGCTCAGAACCACTGACAGCTGGAAAACCCCAGCAAGCGTGGCTGGTGACCCCAGTCAGGAGGTCCCTCCCAGTGAGGAGAAGTCGGGCGAGGGACCCATGTAAAAAAAGCAGTCTGACTGGTTTACCATAGGGTGGCTGCACTGAAGGCAACAACACCAAAGATGGCAGCTTGCCCTCCCCCTGGGAGCTCTGTCTTAAGGAGGTGTAACACTGCTATTGGTGGCTGGTTAAAGTTCCAAGCCAGTGGGTGTTATCCTGCAAGGTTCCATGGAAGTGGGGTCTGCAGACCATCACTGCTCAGCCTCCTGGATTCAGTCCCTTTTCTAGGGGTATGTCTGTGAGTGTCTAACCTCCAGGTTTGCTGGAGTTTCAGCCTCTTTTGCTGGGGAGCCCAGATAGCAAAAGCTCCCAGGGCTCCGTGTGTGCCTGAACAGCTGCTCTGCCAAGACTCCACATAGCTCTGTGTGTCACACTGCAGGCCCTGGTGGAGTGGGTTCACTAAGGGATCTCCTGACCCAAGGGTTGCAAAGATCCATGAAAAAAGCATGGGTCTTCAGTGTTGCTCACTCACTCACCACTTCCCTGGGTGAGGGAGGTTCCCCTGGCTCCATGTCACTCCTGGCTGGATGGTCATCCTGCCTTGCTTTTCTCCATTCTATGTGGGTTGGATTGTTTCCCTGATAAATCCCAATGCATGTACCTGGATGTTTCAGTTAAAGGTGCTATATCTACTCGCCACTTCTTCTCTCCATAAAAGCAGCACCATTAGCTGCTTCTAGATGGCCATCTTGGCCAGCCTCCCCGAAACTGATGTTTTGAGAAAATTTAAGAAATGTGCCTTCTGTCTTCAAATACCTAAAGGGCTATCACAAAAGAGTGAAACGAAATGTGTTTAGTTAGACTACAATGGAAAGTAATGTGAGGGAGGAAGACTTGTAGCTCAACATATAGATTGACAGATTTGTCCAAAGATGAAATGGGTGCTATGAAAAGGGCATAGGGAAAATAGTGAGCTCCCATCACTAGAAGTACTAAAGCAGTGGCTGGGCAAAACTTCAGCAACATTAAAGAACAGGTTTAAACACTGGATGGAGAAGCTGGACTAGGTAATTTTAACTCTATGTGGCAGTAAGAAAATCACTTGTACAAATCTTAAACCAATTCAATGAGCTTTAAAAAAGACAAAAGAAAACACAGCAAAGCTAATAAAACTGGGTTCCACTCAGGCTACCCAGCCATGTGCATGAGAAAAACAGAAGACATTCCTACACTCTGAGACAAAGTACAGCATTTAATATCATTTAATATGGCCCACAGGCAAGGCAAGGAGCATGGCCTTTGTATGACTCGAAGTAAATGTTGCGGCATGTTTTTATTAAAGCACAGAGAGATTTATTCAGGAAGTAAGAGTGCTAGCGACACTGGAGGGAACGGGCTGTAGGTTTTTGAAAATCTTAAGAACCCATCTATGAGTTTTTTTTTCTTTCTCAGGCAAAAAGTCATGATAGTTCCTGCCAAAGCATTAGATAATGCAAACTGTCGGCCTAGGTAAGATGAGGGTTCATGCCCTTAGCACCTTGGCACCACCTCTTTCCCATCAAAACAAAAACAAAAACAAAACACCAGTGTTTCCTTTCAGAAGGCTCTGCCACATATCTCCAGGACTCTGTACAGAATTTGAAAGCTGGATAAAATGACACTCTACTTGTCTGGATTTTATTGCCTGCTGTACTCTTCAATTTCCCTTCTAGCCCAGGTTCAATTACAATCAAGGTATGCAGAAGGCACACAACATGCAATGAACCTGCCACAGTGTCAATTAAGTGCAAACATACCCTGAAAATTAAAAGGAAAATCAAGTGCCAACACTATGAAAAGAAACTATAAAGAAATAAAGACAAAGAGGCCTTCCAGTGCCGCTTGAGCTCTAGAGCACTGGCTCTGCCGGCACTGAGAAACGGACCAATTTTGACAAGATGTGGTGCTGCAATGTATCTGATGGGATATATTCAGTCACGGCATCTGAACTTTGTAAGACGATCTCTGTGGCAAGGCTGGAAAAGCATAAAAATTTGTCCGTAAATTATAGGAATCTGCACCATTTTCCATTGGAGTTACTGAAAGATGAGGGACTGCAGTACTTGGAGAGATTGTATATGAAAAGGAACTCCCTGACAACCTTGGTACAGTATTATACTATAAAAAATCATTTATAAATGTGGTCCTGATCAATATACACTTTACATACCACCCTAAGATATTCAAACCAAGACATATCCCCTGTTGTTATATACACAGGTAATATAAATACACACACAGGAGTTTCTCATTGGCTATGAATTTGTTATCCAAATCCCTGCTGCTATGAGGTTGCAGGAGAAATTGTGTAGGGAAGCAAAATATTCACTCTTGTACCACTTACAAAATTAGTACCCGTTCATAAACCCCTCTTCATTTAGTGTGTGCAACTGTCATGACTTGTAATTTGTATGTTAAGCTTCCGAGGTGATATTTGGATATTATAGTATTCACCAGACCAGTTAAAAAGTAAATGACCAATAATGCCTTTGAGTTATAGGCATTAAAAAGAGAATGATTTGAAAATTAAAGCATTAAGAGAGGAATTTGGGAAGCTTAATGTAAACTTTGAGAGTTTTGAAAACAAAACCTTTAAGATTGCCCTGTGAAAATCAAATGATTTTGAATTGGGCTAGCATACAATGTGTTGGAAAAAGTTTTGCCAGAAGAGCAACATTTAATTTGCTCTATGCTCTAAGAAAAGCACATAGTTTCCATTATAACCTGAATTGTATTACATATAAGATAAACTAAGTTTTCAAGGGAATGTCCAAATCAAACTTTTATTTTTTTTGCTTTTTGTTTTTGTTTGAAATGTAGTCTTACTCTGTCTCCAGGCTAGAGTGCAGTGGCACAATCTCAGCTCACTGCAACCTGTGCCTCCCAGGTTCAAGCAATTCTCCTGCCTCAGCCTCCTGAGTAGCTGAGACTACAGGCGCGCACCACCACACCCAACTAATTTTTGTATTTTTAGTAGAGACGGGGTTTCACCATGTTGGCCAGGATGGTCTAGATCTCCTGACCTTGTGATTCGCCTGCCTCAGCCTCCCAAAGCGTTGGAATTACAGGTGTGAGCCACCGCACCCAGCCTCAAATCAAGCTTTTAATTCCCACTATTATAACATTTGGTCTCTGTATTAAATGGATTTACTTTGTATGACCTTTTCTGGTTATCACTTAACCTCATTTGAATTTTGTAGTTGAATTCTAGTTCTTACTCATTTTAGATGATTTATGATATCTTATTACTTTGTGAATTCACCCATTCTTCGTTCCCTTCTCTATATTGGATTTTCCTAAATATCTGGGAAGTATATCTGATTGGCTTCATGTATATGGCATATTTTCCTGGAAAAGTTTTATTTAATCTGTGAACAATACCTACAGTGGGCAGAAAGCATTACAAAATTAGTTTATCTTTGCTGTGTCTGGAGATAGAAAGTAAATAGATATGTATGTTTCTTTTTTGTCATTGGCATATTGATATATATGTTGAGTGCTTTTTCAGTTTTCCAACTTGGAGAATCTATATACAGTTATATGAATCCTTTTTGCAAAGTCAGTATTGCGTGATGTGCAACCATACTAGTACTTTTTAACCCTTTAGGCAAGAAGTGGTGTAAGAAATATCTTGTCAAGGATTATAGCCCAGATTTTCCCATGTTTGTTCTTTATGTATAAAGAAAAATTTGTAAGATTACTTATTAACTATCAGTCATAGCACAATGGGGTAGACTTTTTTCAAAGAATTGACCTTTGCTTATAAAAATTAATGTTTTGGTCTTGTGGTAGTTTCTCAGCTTCAGTTTTTTATTTATGAAAATAAGAACCTGCTATACAGTAAACTAATATTTACAATAGCTTATAGCAATACATTTTAATTCTCTGTAACCCTTTTAATCATCAAAGATTAAATTATTGCATATGTTAAAAAAATAAAGGCATAGAGAATAAAAGAACCTGTTTTTAGCCTAGCAATGCAGCTCCAGTCCTGTTATATAACATTCTATCGTCCCACACATCTGCATACTCTATACCTTTATCAAATCAGTTATATTTTAGTATATTTATAATCAACATGTCTTATAAAGTTGATTTCATAAATTTATTTAGTGGCATATGGCTGCTCTGGGTTTCTAAGACAACAAATGAACTTTGCCTCAGCCACCCAGTATCTCATGACTGGTCGTGATCGTCAAGTCTTGAACTTGGGTACTGACAGTACTGAGGTAGTTTTGGCCTAGGCAATGGCTCCAGCATGAAGGTGGCGGTGGTGGCTAACATCAGAGTCGGTTAGTTTGAAATCCCTGATTTCAGCTGTATAAATCTGGGCTGTGGAATAGAAAGTCTTAAATCAACCTAAGGGATATTGTCCAAAAGTAGCTACCTGTTACTGCTAAACATTCTCTCAGTGTCTAGTACAGGGCTTAGTAGTTTAGTTTCTTTCCCTCTACACCGATTTTGGTTCCAAAGGCACACGGTACATAATATAATAATAATAGTGAAAATGATAATAATAGCTAATATTTAACTAGTGCTATCTTCTTTTGGAGCTGGGTAGGGGTGAGGGTGGGGAGAAAAAGAAATTAATCAGTATTGAATGAAATCACTAGGCTGCTTTCTGGTCTCTGTCTTCCACTTAGTAGCTATGTGATGCTGGATAAATCACTGAAACTCTCCAAGCTCCAGTTTCCTTATCTGCCTAATAAAAATAATAGTTACCTCATAGGCTTACATGGTTATACAATTTTTACATACAAATAAAATTTAACTCTCACTTTGTGTGTGTGTGTGTGTGTGTGTAAAGAAGTACAGTACCTGACTCAGTGTGTGTCCACAAAAATGGTAGTTCTTATCTTCTTCTCCCTCCTCACCCTCAGAGTACCCTTTAAAGAATTCCTGATAGGACACACTTAAATTGTGAAGTGGAATCCCCAGGATCTTGTGGTAATTCAAGGAGGGGGACACAGAAACCAGTGCTCAAAGCAACTAAACAGAACTACCTGAATAGGGAGAACATACCTGAATGGGGAAATCTGGTCCTTCCTTCATCTTTTCTGTTGATCTCTAAGACATTTTGTGGTGCCAAAAGCAATGGGAATGGTAAAGTTTCTACAGCCTATATAGTATCTGTAAATGTTTGCTGAATGGAGACAGAGCTGTGGAACATTGTGGGACATGGTTTAGGATAAATTGGAAAACCTTGCCTTCTGCCATGCAGTCAAGCTCCTCCAGGGCTACAGTGTGGATGGTTTTACATGGCCCTAGTATAATCCTACTTTTTAATCCCACCATCTTCTAGCCTCTCCCCACCAGGGCTATCCTGGAAGACCATACTTTGCCTTTCCCCAACATCCTAATAAATTTATTCTATCAAAACTCAAAACAGCCTGAAGTAGAATCCAGAATCCATTCAGGTTTTAGGTGGAGAGGGAGGTCAGAGAAGAGAGGAACCAATATTTTCTGCCCCTGAAAGCTGATGACAAAAGTCTCTGCTACTTTTTCTCTCCAGCCCCTCCTTGGGGAAAGAAAGAAACACCTCAATTTCCATGACCTGCTCCATCTAGTCTCCTTTAACCAATGACAGTTTCAATCTTGGTTATTACTCCATCCAGTTATGCAACAAGGAGAAAGCAGACCTTGATGTGATATCTTTAGAGTCATCTGTTCCTTGCAGAAATGGTGGAAGCAGGACCTTCTGAAAAAAGATATTAGTCATTAAAGCTTTTACTTCAACTCCTCAACTACTTACCGTCTTCAGGCGTATCCACTGTCCTCAGTCTTTCAAATGCTTATCCAGCTCTTATTCAAATTTAAAAGGCCCCTATTACTTCCGGGAAATAACGGGGGATAGAGATGAGGGGGAATCAAGCTACAATTATACTTTTTAGCAAGAAAAAAAGAAATCAGATGGTGATGAAATCTCAGGAGAAAACATAGATTAAAGTCTGCACTTTCTAAATCTGTTACTTAACCAAACACAGCTGTTAAAAATGATGTCTGTGCTACACATGTATATCTATAATTGTGCTAGCATTAGTATTCAGATAGGATATAGGTAACCTGCCCCATTTTAAAGACATGCTCCCAGGAAAACTTTCTCCCAGAGTGGGGGAGTGGGAGATTCTACAAGGATCCATCCACAAGCTCACCTGGTTACACTATATGCCCACAATATGGGAAGGAAAGATTAACATTTATTGAGTGATCCTCTACTAAGCACTTTAAATATATTTATTACTTTAACTCAAACAATGGTCTTACAAGATAGTTACTATTATCTCCTTTAATATATGAAGAAACTGAGACTCAGTAAAAGTTAAGTGACTCTTTCAGGCCCACCTGCCTAGCAGGAGGGGAATCAGGATTCAAACCTAACACTGAGTTAGTACAAAGCTCATGGTCCTGCTATTCAATCACAGGCTTCTGAGATGCCTGGGCTGAGAGGTAGGGTTCAGTCTTTGGTGGGGCCATCAAGGTGGACTGACTCACCCCAAGACCGGTAGGGCAATCTTCAACTCATTATATGCTTCTCTATACAATCAAATTGAACTCTTTACATATAAAACATCCTTTAAAAGAAAAGTAGAGGAA
>NW_016812469.1:0-409 GCF_001698545.2 Rhinopithecus bieti
AAACTCAGTCTCAAAAAAAAAAAAAGTTTCTCATTCTCTAAAAAAATAATCTGCAGTTCTACTTTATTCAATGATTATTGTTAAGTTTACATAAGTATCAACATGCCTGATCCAAATAAATATATCATCTGAATGTCTTCTTCAAGCACTTTTCCTATGAGCTTTATAGTTAGTATCAAAAAATTTATCACATCAAAAACCAGCTATTCAATTCAATCTGTAATTTTGCACAGAAGACACTGATTTTCACAAAGGGGAGAGGAAATAGTTTAATGGGACACCACGGAGCGGTCCGATGAGCATCTGAAAACAGGCATCACAACCACGGTGCTCGGGCTCCCAGTGACTCAATATTTTGTTTTTGCGTATTGCTGTATTTTTATTTCTATGAATGTCTATTTGTGGTCCT
>NW_016812470.1:0-944 GCF_001698545.2 Rhinopithecus bieti
AGGCTAATATCCAGAATCTACAAAGAACTTCAAAAAATTTACAAGAAAAAAAAAAACCATCAAAAGGTGAATGAAGGATATGAACAGACACTTTTCAAAAGAAGACATTTATGTGGCCAACACATGTGAGAAAAAGCTCATCATTACTGTTCATTAGAGAAATGAAAATCAAAATCACAATGAGATATCAACTCATGCCTGTTAGAATGGCAATCATTAAAAAGTCAGGAAACAACAGATGCCGGAGAGGATGTGGCGAAATAGGAATGCTTTTACACTGTTGGTGGGAGTGTAAATTAGTTCAACCATTGTGGAAGACAGTGTGGCAATTCCTCAAGGTCCAGAACTCAAAATAGCATTTGACCCAGCAATCCCATTGCTGGGTAATGCACGAAGGATTATAAATCATTCTACTATAAAGACACATGCACACGTATGTTTACTGGAGCACTACTCACAATAGCGAAGATTTGGAACCAACCCAAATGCCCATCAATGACAGACTGATTAAAGAAAATGCGGCACATACACACCACAAAATACTATGCAGCCATAAAAAGGATGAGTTCCTGTTTTTTGCAAGGATATGGATGAAGCTGGAAACCATCATTCTCAGCAAACAAACACAGGAACGGAAAACCAAACACCACATGTTCTCACTCATAAGTGGGAGTTGAACAATGAGAACATTTGGGCACAAAGAGCTGAACATCACACACTGGGACCTGTCGGGGGGTAGGGGGTTAAAGGGAGGGACAGCATTAGGAGAAATACCTAATGTAGATGACAGGTTGATGGGCGCAGCAAACCACCATGGCACATGTATACCTATGTAGCAAACCTGCACGTTCTGCACATGTGTCCCAGAACTTAAGTATAATAATAATAATAATAAAAAAAATAATAATAATAATAATAAAAGCCATCCTGGCTAACACGGTGAA
>NW_016812471.1:0-821 GCF_001698545.2 Rhinopithecus bieti
AAGCAGATTGCTAACACTCTTTTCGTGGAATCTGCAATGTGATATTTGAGAGCGCATTGGGGCCCATGGTGAAAAAGAAAATATCCTCACATACTAACTAGAGAGAAGCTTTCTGAGAGATTGCTTTCAGATGTGTGACTTTATCAAACAGACTTCCACCATTCCCTTCTTGGAACAGTTTGCTAACACTGTTGTCGTGGATTACGCAAAGTGATATTTGGGAGCTCTTTGAGGGCTATGGTGAAAAAGGAAATATGTTCAGATCCAAACTGGAAAGAAGCCTTCTGAGAAACTGCATTGCGATGTGTGAATGCAACTCACAGAATTACACGTTTCTCTTCAGTGATCACTTGGCTAACATAGGTTTCTGAAAATCTGTAATGGGATAATTCTTAGCACAATGAAGCTTACAGTGACAAAGGAAATATCCTCAGATGAAAACTATAAAGAAGCTTTGTTAGAAACTTCGTGGTGATGTGTGAATTGATCTCACAGAGTTGCTCTTATGTTTCGTGGAGCCGTCGATTAACACTGTCTTTGAGGAATCTGAGAAGGGGTTCTTTGGATTGCATTGAGGTCTACGCTGAGAAAGGAAATATCATGAGTTCGAAACGTGAAAGATATTTTCTGAGAAACCTCTTTGTGATCCGTGAATTCATCTCATGGACTTACAACTTAGACTTCAGGAAGGAGTTTGTTAACACTCTTTTCGTGGAATCTCCAAAGTGATATTTGTAGCCCTTTGGGGCCCATAGTCAACAAGGAAATACGTCAGATAATAACTACAGAGAAGCTCTCTGAGAGATTGCTTTCTTATTTGG
>NW_016812472.1:0-1276 GCF_001698545.2 Rhinopithecus bieti
TTTTTGAGGTTATGCAACTAATCTAAAAGGCATCTTGAGAAATGGTTGATGTTGGACACCCTTGTGTTTTGGAATTCCAGCAACATAGCTCAGATCTTTACCTTTATTAGCACAGATGATCCCATACATGCTAGGCCATTTGATTGCAATTGGGCACGGAGAATTAATTTCTTTGCTTAAACAGTTGCTTGCAACCCTGCCTCCTCCTCCTCCACCCACAGCAACGCATGCATTTAGGGGCAGTTGTACCTATACAGGTTTTCTAAACAAACATAATTGATTTCACAATTAGTTTTTCAATATCACTGAAGCCATTTGGCAAATTAGCTGGTATAATATTAAACAACAGTATTTGAAGGGCTAAGTAGCCACCTCTGGACTGTGGATTCCCAGTGGGGGGCTTCCACAGGAAATCACTCCTGAATTGGGAATTCCTGATAAAAATCCTTCCAATGCTAATTCACCACCCCTGAGGTGTAGAATGGGGTTGACTTGCACACACACATGTACATAGCATGATTGAATTTTTTTTTAAACAGGAAATCTCAGATAATAATAATATTTCCAGATTCCATAATATACACATAGTTCTAAAATCGTTGGTGTGAGTAGATCTAGAAATTACTGTGTATTTCAAGTGGACTGTGTATTCAAGTTTCTACAATGGGTGATTTAAAACTTAGCAATCAAAATTTAAATGCATTAAACACTTGAAATGCACTCTCCCACCTCTTTACATCTATTTTACAGGACTTCCCACCTGAGAGTATTCTGATATTTCCATTACTGGTTGTCATAGCTGAATACTGGTAATAACATAAATGCCATGGTTAAGTACATTAGGACATACTCATAAAATGGTATGATTTTTAGCTGTAAAACAGAAGGAATAACTAAATATAGAGTGAAAGAAAGAGGATCACCAAAATCTATTTACAGACAAAATCTCAGAACAGCACATATTTTAAGGGAGTACCTTTTGAACATTTTACAATGTATGTGTTACAATGTTTTTAACTTTCTTTTTTTCTATTAATGTATAATATACTACACACCACTGGCTTTTTTTCTGTGCAGAATTGGGACAGATTATAAAAAAGTAAAATAGAGATTTTTTTTTTCCTCCAGACATTTACATTTTTGCTGGGTGCAAGTAGTAAAAGTGAAATCACCTTTACAAAAATTATAAGAGTGAGAAAAATTTGACAAGAAAACTATGGCAGTGAAAGAGATCTGACCTAACTGACTCTGTCTTGCTTTTAACCTCCAACCAACC
>NW_016812472.1:4639-14389 GCF_001698545.2 Rhinopithecus bieti
TATAAATCATGCTGCTATAAAGACACATGCACATGATGTTTATTGCGGCACTATTCACAACAGCAAAGACTTGGAATCAACCCAGATGTCCATCAGTGACAGACTGGATTAAGAAAATGTGGCACATAAACACCATGGAATATTATGCAGCCATAAAAAAGGATGAGTTTGTGTCCTTTGTACGGACATGGATGCAGCTGGAAACTATCATTCTCAGCAAACTATCAGGAGAACAGAAAACCAAATACCGCATGTTCTCACTCATAGGTGGGAACTGAACAATGAGATCACTTGGACACACGAAGGGGAACATCACACACTGGGTCCTATTGTGGGGAGGGCAGCGGGGAGGGATAACATTAGGAGATATACCTAATGTAAATGACGAGTTAATGGGTGCAGCACACCAACATGGCACATGTATACATATGTAACAAACCTGCATGTTGTGCACATGTACTCTAGAACTTAAAGTATAATAATAAAAAAAATTGCTTAAATAGCAGTAAATAATTAGAAATTAGAAAATAGCAACAGAAAAACAAATACAAAACAAGTCAGTTCATGAGGCAGTTTAAATTAAAATGATTCACTCATAATTTGATCTTATTGGCCACCAGAGGCATGTGAAATTATGACAAATAATGAATACAAGATAAATGTGTCCCCAGTGTCAGTTGGATGTGTACCTTCTCTGTTATTTTCCAGTTTCTAAACTGTTAGCAAATTAGGAAACATTTCCATCTCCATCAGTGGAGGACTTACTCTGCTTCCAAAGTAAACACATTCATGAAGGAGTGTGTCTATAGTGAAAGGCTCTTTAACATAGAACAGAGGCATTTAAATCTCTTTCAATTTGGCTAATATCCTGAGGAATCTTAAACCTGTATCTTTTTTAAAGATCATCAAATACTTCCAAAGCAATTAGGATTTTTCCTCTCATTTCTGGAGGCAGATAAATCCCCTTGAACGAAGCCGCGCTCGGTTACTTCATTATTTCTCATATGTTTGCTGTGAGATATTAGTAAACCACAGCCATGAAAAGAGATATTCCTTCCACTTCTGCCCAAGAAGGAAAGTTCATAATTTAGAGATTTCTGCACACCTTGACCCTTCAGTGTGCTATTGGTGTCAAAATATGTATTCCCTTCAAGTTTGATGCCCACGATGGTATTGGGTGGATTGGCTTACTGGAAGTGAGGTGCATTCTTTGTCTGATGTTCCCATCTCCCTTTGACTTTCCTCTTAATTTTTTTTTCCTTGCACGTTTTAGGAAATGCAGACAACAAAATACACGAAAAACTACACTTTCGATGGCAATAATAATTTTCTGTATTTGATGGAATTTAGTTTTTCATTCAATAACTACCAATGTTGATACACAGCGATGGGAGTAAAACAGATTTCTCTAGATTAATGAATGGTTCTCAAAATGTGGTATCCAGACGAGTAGCATCAGCATTCCCTGGGGATCTCTTAAAAATAAATTATTTGGTTCCTGTAAGGTGGGCACACAGTTGTAGATGATTAGCAAGGCGATTCTAATGTGTGATTGTAATGTGTGATGATGTATATGAGCCATTATTCTAGATGTTAATCAGAAATACCAGCATACTTCAAAAAAGAACACTCCTATGTAATATATTTTCAGTGTAGCACAGTGCTATACCTATATTTATATTTCATGGTTAAGCCCTTTTACTGTTAAAAAGTACTTGATATTTTAAAAAATATTATGGTTCATTGATTAATGCATATTTACAAATAGTAATATGCTTTAGGTTATCTGATAATATCAACGTATGATGACCTATACAACTTTCTCTTCTTTGAAGGCTTAAATAACCCCAAAATGAGGAAACAATGAAAAGAATGGCACTACCTTGGAAAAATAGCATGAGTGATGCAATTTAATGGACGCACACTTGATCTATGGCATGCTAAATGCTGAGTATGGGTTATTTCATTTAAACCTCACAACAAACCTATGTGAGGGATACTCATAACATCTGCACTTGACCCAGAAAAAAACTGAATTTCAAAGTGATTGAATGTCTTACTGAAGGGGCCATAGTTAGGGAAGCAGCATTTAATATCCCAGAACCATACCACCCACCCATACTTTTCCCCTCTGTGGCTGCCTCATTCATTAAAATAACTCCACTTGTGTTCTTTTTAATTAGAGTTGAAAATTCTTTCTGGCAAGAAATCAGCGTTATTGTCCATGCTCTGATGTAAGGGCATGTAGATAAACCACCATGAGTGAAATTACAGTGAAGTTTCTATTAGTTGTTTAGAGTAGGATTGTGTGTGGGGAGAAGAGAGCTAGGTAAGGATGGGAAGTGTGGCCTCCCTCCAGTGTGAAGGAGACAATATTTTTACACCAATCTTGTTTTAACCATGCTCATCTAAGCCCAGTAGTTAGGAATATGACTCTGGGTGGAATGGTATCTTTTCTAAGATGTCATTTCTCTCTGTTTCCTTTTTTTTTTTTTTTTTTTTTGAGATGGCATTTCACTCCTTTGCCCAGGCTGGAGTGCAGTGGCGCAATCTCGGGTCACTGCAACCTCTGCCTCCTGGGTTTGAGTGGTTCTTGTGCCTCAGTCTCCCGAGGAGCTGGGACTACAGGTGCATGTTACCACGCCCCACTAAATTTTGTATTTTTTGTAGAGATGAGGTTTCGCCATGTTAGCCAGGCTGGTCTCAAACTCCTGGCCTCAAGAGATCTGCCTGCCTCCGCTTCTCAAAGTATTGGGGTTACAGGCATAAGCTACTATGCCAGGCCTAAGATGTCACTTCTCATAAGCAGTCTGTTAGCACCTTAATCTCAGCATCTACTCAACAAAAGTTTATTCTGGAAGCCAAATGAGCCACACAGAGGATGTATAATAGCTAATAAAGAGTTAAATGAATTCAAATGATGGAACTCAAAACATTTGTAGACATGTTGGTTTCCACAGCTTACGTTTACACTATTGATAGTTTATATAGAAACACAGGTTATGTTTAACCTATGTGTGTGTGTATGTGTCTCTTATATAAGAGGAGATACAGTAGAAATGTAAATCATTAGAATTTTTAAACTTCTGTCTTAATATCTCAAGCCTGCTCAAGGAATGTTGATCTCCTGCTTTCAAGTTAACCTGGATTGTTAATTTTCTGGTTTTTAACAGAAATTCCTACACCACTGGAAGGGTTTCCTGGCAAGATGATTCCATGCTGGCCAAATCATTCGCCTGATCTAAGGCAACTGGCTCTTAACTCTCCTCCCATTCTTGCCCCTTTCAACTTATCCCCACCCCGAAGTCAGAGTAAACTTATTAAAATATAAGTCAAATCTTATTTCTTCCCTGTTCAAAACCTCCCAGTGATTTCTCAACCAATTCAGTGTAAAAGCCAAAGCCCCTAATACGCCTCCTGCCCTTACACAATCTGTCCCTCTATACTCTCTGATGGGTTCTCCTTTTCTTTTCCCTGGCACCCCTCTATCCTGGCTTACCTCCTTGCCATTCCTGGAAAACCTTAGATTTCCCCATCCTCATGTCCCTACCTCCATTATTCTCAAGCCAGCCTATTTTGACTTGTGTAGTTTGTGTCGCTAAAAGATGTATGTGTTTCTTCTTTGTCACCCCTTCACTCTCTAGGGCTAAGGACTAACTCTGAGCTTCTACAATAGTTCCATGCACATCATGGGCACCCAGTAAATGTTTGTGTCATGAATGAATATATGGTGAGACCATCTAGGGCAGCTCAACACAAATACAACACAAACCCCACCAGAACATTCAGCACAGAGTCAACAATTGTCACTCAGGAATGGAAGGCCATAACCCTGTATTTTACATATCATTTGAGATGGCCCCAATTTAGAACAGATTCAGTGTCTCCCATTTTTTTTCATTGATGGTAAATTGGACACAGAATGTTTTCATTAGTCTTGTTGCATCTGGCCTGTGCTTTATATATAACAAGCCCAACTGAGACTTTAAGTCATTGGTACTGGTTCCAGTTTTCCACAGTTTGCCTCCCCTCATCCCTCTGGGTCCTCAGAACACTATCATTACCACCCCAATGACTGGAAAGAAAGTGACAAAATGTGCACCTTCATAGGATTTTCTACTTCATTTTCTGGGAAAATCTTTTCATATCTCCTCCCAACCTGGCCTCACATATTTCTTTCTATTGTCCTGCACTTGCTGAAAAGAGGTGAGACTCTGAATTTGGGGGAAAAATAAGAAAGAATTATATTATTTTCCATATGCTTTCTTTAGCTTGAATTACAACAGTGATTCCAGCATTGTTTCTTTTTGCAATCATATGAATTATACAATTTCACAATTTGTCTGGCAAATTGGTTAAAGCAATTTCAATGCAAAGACGATTTAAGAATAACAATGTAGGAATGTTACTGCCTAGTTGAACTATCTTGGATATTCTCCCTCACTTCCATGTATTTCAGCTGCTTCATCTACAAGAGGAGCCATTTGGACTAGATTTCCTTCCAATCCTGTGCAGGTCTACTTTCAGTTTATTGTGTGCCAATCAAATCTTTCTACTTAACTTCGAGTAGCACCACATCTGGGTTAATTTAATACAAGTTTCAAGATGTCTACTGTGACCATGAGATAGTCTTTTATGCTGTTATATAGTTATTAGTAATTCCATTATAATCGTCAGGAGAATAAAAAAGTGAAACCTCATTAAGTAAACAAGCAAAAAATAGCTATAGGTCGATGATGTCAAAAGCTAAATATACATGGAAAAAAGAGGTTAAGAAAACTATGCTTTATCCACAGTATATTAAACTTTTTTGGATTTTTGACTCGAGCATTAAAAAAAAAATAGACATGTCTTCATCCTGTGCAATTTCTGCCTAGATTATCAAAAGTCACGGTGGCCACTGAATCATTACTACAGCTGCCCGCAGATACTCTACTGAGCTTTAGGACTCATCATCTTCCTAGCTGGTCACTGAGCCTATCCAAAGTTGGCATGTATTTATATTTTTCAAATGAGGAAGAAATGCTTTGTCTTTTCTAAAGCAGGAATTTAACTTCAAGTCATAGAGTCATGTGTTACTTAATGACAGGAACACTTGTGAGAAATGCTTCATCAGGTAACTTTGTTGTTACACAAACATGCACAACAAACCTAGGTGGTACAGCCTACTATACACCTAGGCAAGGTGGTGTAGCTTAGTGCTCCTGGGCTACAAACCTGTGCAGCATGTGACTATACTGAATATTGTAAGAAATCGTAAGATAATGACAAGTATTTGCATATCTAAATATAGCTAAACATAGAAAAGGTAATGCATTGCACTGTGACACTATGACAGCTACAGTGTTACTAAGTGATAAGAATTTTTCAGCTACATTATAATTTTATGGGACTACCACTGTATGTGCAATCATTATGTGTCATGTGACTGTGTTGAGAATTTCCTTTTGCTAGTATAAGATCATCCGTAAATTCCAGTCATTGTTATTCACAATGGACTATATCACTCACTGGAATCGCCTTCTTTTTTATTTTCAGAGCTGGGCTCTGTCACCCTGGCTGGAATGCAGTGGTGCAATCACAGTTCACTGCAGCCTTGAACTCCTTGGCTCAAGCTATCTTCCCGCCTCAGCTTCCTGAGTAGCTGGGACTACAAGTGCAGCACCAAACCTGCATAGCCTGCTTTATTAGAAAACTTATCACCACCCCTTGATTTATGACACTTAATTTTTTGGTTAACATTATACAGACTAGTTATTAATATGACTTTTCTAACTAATGACTAAAAATAAGAATCCTCTTGATTGAAACTTATCTTAAGGCTATGCATACGAGGTAAAGTTATGATATCTAAATTTAAGGTATGCTTGAGATAATCTCTTCTAAAACACACACACACACACATGCACACATGTGCACACAAAGGCACATTTCCATTCCTTTTGGTCTCCTTAAAGCAATGGCACTCAACCAGGGGGAGATTATGAGTTAGGTCTCCTCCCTCATTTCTAGAACATGTCTAGAAGCAATTTCAGTTGCCACCATTGGGGGATAAGGGTGCTGCTGGCATCCAGTGGGTAGAGAGTGGGGATGCTGCAAAACCCCATACAATGTACAGGGCAGGCCATCATACAAAAGAGTCATCTGGCCCCCCAAATTCTGTAGTGACAAAGATGAGAAACTGCACCCAAAACAAAGAAAAAAACACACACACACAAAATAAACCTTACCTTTCAAAAAAAGTTTTGTCAACCTATTTTACCAACAGTTTTTTTTTTTTTTTTAAAAGCATCTTGGATATTTTGCATTATTTTTTATTTTGTGTTGTTACAGGACCAATAGGTCCATATGCTTGCTGCCTAGTAACAGACCAGTCCACCAAGACAACAGGGTTTGCAGCAGAGAAAGAGTTCAATTATTGTAGGTTAGCTGAGTAAGGATGACAAATGATGAGCGGGACCCTCAATGACTCCCTGGGGAGTTCTTGACTGGAGTTTTAAGGGGATCTTGGAGGGTATGGGGCTGGAAAATTGGGATTATTGATTGGTCAAGGTAAGAGGAATTAAATCATGGGGATGTGGAAACTGCATTCCTTGGTGAGTCAGCTCCTCATGGGGTCCTTTAGACTAGCTGATGTCAGTGCTTTCGTTGGTACTCAAGACCTAAAAGAGCATCTCAAATGCAAAATGTAACACTTCACTATACTTAAGATGTTACCTATAGAGCAGTCAACGGGAGCTATAATGTCTTAAAGGGTGTATGTGATCTGGGGGCCATAGGTAGCAAACACCTATGAGGAAGGGTGTTGGAGAGCAGGCTGACCTAGTCATTAATGTTGAGTGAGCTGCAAGCTTGGTTTATTTTCATTTCTCCTCTTCCCTCCTTCCCTGCTTAATTTTATAAGATTTATAGGGATGGTATCAGTATTTTCAGGTTTTTTTCCCCATTCAATTTGTTCTGGCCAATTACCCTAGTCCTAGAAAAGCTATGCATGCTTTGCTGATGATCTCAGCACAGTTCTCAGTGAAGACAACAGACCAACGCATTGACACCAAGGTGAGCCCAGTGCAGATGACTAAAGCTCTACTTCTAGAAAAGTTAACATATTTTACTGCAATCCTGTTAGAAACTTTACGCTCCTGTCTGAAAAAATTAGTATTGATTGCACTGTCTTATGAATGACTGGCTAATCACACATAAATGGGCAACGTAAGTATACTTTATTTTTAATTGTTTTATTTTCTGATATCTGTAATAATTCATGTGGCTTGAACTCAAGCCCATTTTCTTGAAGTTGCTTGCTATGTTTTTCTGAAGATGCAAAGGTATGACAAGATTATTTTTATTTGTTGAATGCAGGATGTGTCAATGCTTCATCAGATTGCATTCATAGGTTATTTTCTTCTTCTCTGTTATTTGAATCAGCTCAAAATTCCTGAGAGAGTGTAGGAAGATGAGTCATGATAATGCTCTTTCATTGAACACATGCTGCACTTTCTTTTTTTTTTTTTTTTTTTTTTTTTGAGACAGTCTCGCTCTTTCACCCAGGCTGGAGGGCATTGGCGTGATCTCGGCTCACTGCAACCTCTGCCTCCGGGGTTCAAGCGATTCTTTTTCCTCAACCTCCTGAGTTTCTGAGACTACAGGTGTGTGCCACCACACCCAGCTAATTTTTGTATTTTTAGTAGAGACAGGGTTTCACCATATTGGCCAGGCTGATCTCGATCTCCTGATCTCAGGCAATCTGCCTACCTTGGCCTCCCAAAGTGTTGAGATTACAGATGTGAGCCACCACACCCAGCCCATGCTGCACTTTCTAAGAGTTAGGGAACTTTGCCACAGGTTTCTTCATACTATGGCAATCACTACGGCTCCCTGATCATATAAAACCCTGTTGGGGCGGCTGGACCCAACACCAGGCCGTGGGAGCTACGAAGTCCGGCAGAGTCAAAGGAATGAGAAAAGATAAGTTTAAGAATGCATAAAGTGGGTCCGGGGGCCAATGCTAGTATGGAAACTGTGAAGGCCCCGAGCTCTGGGAGCCCACCTATTTATTGGTAATCAAACAAAGAAGCAGGTGGTGAGGATGTGGGGGTTGAAAGGAAGTGGTGCATCAAGCACATGATCTATAGCTGTGATGGTTTAGTATTTCCTTTGAAGCACATGGAACATGTTGTGCTACTTGAGATAATGGGGGACATGTTCTACTTTAAGATACAACTGTTTTATGAGCCTGGGAGTGCTAGAAGCAAGAAGCCAGCAAGTCTAGACACACTCCAGAGGCCACGAGGGGTTTTATGCCCTGAGCCCTGGATTCCATCCAAGCCATGAGGGGTTTTATGCCCTGGGCTTAGATTATGGTGCACAGGGCAGCCTACTACCCTTTGACAGAGAGCTTGGTGTTCCAAAGGCCATGAGGGGTTTTAGGTCCTGGACCCTGGACGTCTTCCAAGACTCTTTTACATTATGTTAGATATGCAAGCCCTGCGTCAGCTTTTCTCCCAACAAATCCAACCTAATAATAAGAGATATAACAGAAAAACACATTTATTTTCATGATGAAAATGTTCTTCAAAGGAAGCAATCTGTTTTCTTGCTTTATACCACTTTAACTTCCATCCAACAAAAATTTTATCTAATTATTTTAATGCATGGGGTAAAAAGATACATTTTAGTCAAATGCCTAGACATACAATGGTGACCGTAAATAAACAGGTATTGTTTTGATCCTTATCTTAGAATGACTCTGGTGGAAATATTTACAGATGAAATAATGTGATGTCTGAGAATCTCTTCCACCTACTGTGATGGGGATAGGATGAGGCTATGGCAGGACTGACAGTCTGAGGTGAAGTGATGGGAGCAAAGACTCCCATTATACTATTTGGTCTATTTTAGATGTGCCCCAAATTCCTCTCATCATGATATTTGTAAAAGTGGCCTTTAAGGATATATATGCATCACATTTATATAAATGACACTCATCATTTATAAGTGAGGGAGCTAGACACAGCATTTTGTGGGCTATTAAGATAATTGGAAGGTTCTGGACGTTAAGGTGCACCTTTGCAATAAGGTGTCATATTGCAAAGCCAGCTGTGGTCTTGTCCTGATGTGGTGCTGAATGTCCTGCAAACTACTAGTGTCTGTCTTGATTCCTTTCTTAGCTCTTCAATTCCATCTTGGCATAGTTACTTTTCCTGCCAAGAACAGAGTTCAAAGAATGTTGCTTATTTCCTTCAAAAGTTTTCATCTTTCCCATTCGATATGGTTTGACTGTGTCCCCACCCAATGCTCATCTTGAATTGTAATCCCCATGTGTCATGGGAGGGACCCAGTGGTGAAGTGATTGGATTATGGGGGTGGTTTTCCCCATGCTGTTCTCGTGATAGTGAGTTCTCACGAGATCTGATGGTTTTATAAGTGTCTCACATTTCCCCTGCTAGCACTTCTCTCCTGCCGCCATATTAAGAAGGATGTGTTTGCTTCCCCTTCTGCCATGATTATAAGTTTTCTGAGGCCTTCCCAGCCATGCAGAACTGTGAGTCAATTAAACTTCTTTCCTTTATAAATTACCCAGTTTCGAGCAGTTCTTTATAGCAGTGTGAGAACGAATTAATACATCATTGTTCACAGTAACAGGTTTTCAACTTGATTAATGAGATATCCATATATTTATTTTTTTTGTTTCTGTGTAGTTAGTTTTTAACAAAAGTATAGGTTTTTTTTTTTTTTTTTTTGAGATGGAGT
>NW_016812472.1:17765-19767 GCF_001698545.2 Rhinopithecus bieti
ACTAGAGATGGGGTTTCACCATGTTGGCCAGGCTGGTCTTGAACTCCTGACCTCAAGTGATCCACACTCCTTGGCCTTCCAAAGTGCTGGGATTACAGGCATGAGCCACTGTGCCCGGCCTGTCATTTATTCTTTATCTGGTTCAGGAGTTAAACTGGAGCTTATTTATGTATTTATGTATTTATACAGATGATGTTTCACCATATTGCCCAGGCTGGTCTCAAACTCCTGACCTCAAGTGATCCGCCTGCCTCAGCCTCCCAAAGTTCTGGGATTACAAGCGAGAGCCACTGCACCTGGTCTGATTCATTCTTAGGCTTTGGATGTTTCCCTCTTTGGCAGGCAGGCAACCAGTCATTCAGTTTCTGTTCAGTTTTTCTAACTGGGAAAATTAGCCTTAGTATTGTATGATTCCTCTAGTCTAGGAGGTATAGTTTGAGGATGCCCTAATTTCTCCTCTTTCCCAGACAATTTCTGGGGGCGAGGGAAGGGTAAGTTAGGTTGAGATGGCTTGAGAGCATAACAAATAGAGCATCAAAAGTGTCAGAAGTGCAGATAGAAAGACAACAGAGTTTCTATTTTAATCCAGGAACAGACCGCATTTTATCAGCTACTCTTAGTGTTTACCAAATAGCATAGTTAAAATGCTATATACATAAAGTGAATTTGCAACACATTACTTATGCAGTTGACCTTATCTCACTTTTAAGGATTCATGTCCTACTGTATTCCTAGACACTCCAGCCTCAAATATTTGAAGATCAGCAATCCCTTTGGCATCACTTCAGCTTTCTTTTCTATAGCTAAATTTAAGGAAAATACATTTACTAATTCTTACTTTAAACACATGGTCCTTAAAACATTTCTATCTGAATCTCTGTCTATCTGCATATCCTGGTATCCATATATCAAAAGTCTGCAATCATGTCCTCTACACTGGTTACATTTGAGGTGAACTTTGGGTATGTCATTTCAATGCCTTTTCCCCCAAGTACTTTACATTTTGTAGAATTGAATAATTTTTCTATACACAATAAAGTCCTTTCTACAATTTAGTTAATGAGTTCTATGATGTTAGATGTTTTGCTTGGCTTACTTTTTTTAGTTATAAATTATTATGTAGGGAATATCTACATTTAAATCTTGGCTTTTTTTTTTTATTGTGTAGGGCCAAATTCTTTGATATAGAATTGCTAAGTCCAAACCGAATGTTTGCACTTGAGGCGTATTGTCATGCTGTCTTCCAGAAATGTGCAGCCTCCGAGAATGCCTTCTTCACTGCCCTTCGGTTGGTGTCATTTTAAAGTGGTTGATCTAGACCTCTCTCCTAAAATAATAATGCTGTTGGAATCAAAAGACAAAATATAGAAATTATAGGTCTCTTTCATTTTCTGTTTATGCAAAGATTGGTTGAAGATATCATTTGGCAATGGAGACCTGGGGGTGGGGGTGGGGAAACAGATAAATAGGTGCAAGCAAGCATGATGCTTTTAGATACTCTTCAGTGAGTATCTGTAAAAGTTCTTCCCTGAATGGAAATCTGTCTCCAAAACAGGGTTCCTGTGTCTCTTCCTCTATCACGTTGCAACCTTTCCAAGGACTATTTTTGCTTAAACAATATATTCAAACATCGGAGACCATACTGTTAGAATCATAATTATTTAAAATGTACATAAACTGGACTAACCAGTTATATATGCACTGTCTTTTTTAATGTGTCATAAAACCAAAGTCCCATACATTCATAAGGTAGTGTACCCTATGCTGAAGCCCCTGTATTGTTAAATATACATATTGAAACCCAAAAGGCTCAAAGAATTGATATCATACTTTAATGTCACAGACTAACGTGGATCTTCATGGAACCGGAGATAGTGGATTGAGTAGTTTCCATCACCCCAAAACCTCATTATGTTTTCTTATCTGAACTTGGTGTCTGATATTTAAACCAGCTAAAAATTCTGCGAGATTTAACAAACAGCTTCCAAAGTTTTTTTTTTTT
>NW_016812472.1:20581-31367 GCF_001698545.2 Rhinopithecus bieti
TTTTTTTTTTTTTTTTTAATCCATGATGTTTGCTAATTCATTCTAATCACCTTGAAGGTATGTACTTTACTCAGTGGAATCTCAAACGAGGTGCTAGGAGGTGGCTTGTGATCTAAACACTTTAGGAAGAGCTAATTTAATCAGGAAAGTTTCTAAATTTTTCTTTTTCAGCCCAACTTTTCTTTCATCCTGTCTTGTTTAAAAGATTTAAATTTCTTTAGACTGATGAGGATGGTGGTTCAAGCCAAGAAAGTGTGGGTGGGAATGCAAAGCCTTGCTTTGTAACTAGAATGCAAATGCTATTCTAACATAATTTGAACCTGATTGAGCTGCCCAAATTTCAACCATCTTGGAGCAAAACACAGGAAAACTGTACCACAGCCAGAAAGATTCTCTGAATTCCAAACGGAAACAGAGCGTTTCTCCATTTCTTGGAGTTGTATTGGGCCCAAATGTGTAGCCTAGAAAATAATGGTTAAATGTTGTTTCTGAACCAACTGTTGAGTTAGTTTTAAAGTTTCTACCAGAAAAAAAAATAAATAAAGAGAAAATTACCTACATATAAAAAGTCACAAAATCAAATTGTGTTTTGGCTTAACATTTTCTTCACATTATTTTATTGAAGTTTGTATTAACTTTTCTTGAAATGAAGTGTTCTATGGCGTTTGTTCCAAAAACTGTGAGTTTCCTTTCATTTACCCTGCTGTCACAGCATCCAAGAAAGAACACATTACCATAACTGCAGCCCAGAAAGAATTGGTCCCTTAACTTTTGATAAGAACAAGAACAAAATAATAGACATCACTTTCCTATTTCTTTTTGAGTACTGGACACAAATCTGATTTTTTTTTTTCCCACTCAACCTTCATTTTTGGCTTCGATAACTTGAATTGGTAGTATAAAATATACTAGAATGGCTATAATCATAAAAGATAGAACATAATAAGTGTTGATGTGGATGTAGACGAATTGGAACCTTCACACATTGCTAATGGGAAGGACAAATGGTGCAGCCACTTTGGAAAATAGTTTGGCAGTTTCTTACAATGTTAAAGACAAATGTACCATGCGCTCCAGCAATTCAACTCCTACGTAGCTACACTGGAGAAATAAAACATGTGACTTGCACATAAATGTTCACAGCAGCATTATTCCTAAGAGCCAAACAAATGGAAACAACCCAAATGACCATCAATTGATGCATGGATGAACAATATGTGGTATACCTATACAATGAAATACTGTGGAAGTTTGAGTCCAGGCAAGAGACAAACCATGCAGTGGGATTAAATAGGGAGCGTTTAATGTGAAGAATTATGAAGAGTTATGAAAGAGTAACTATAAGACATGCAGACACTCAACTCTGTTTGGTATTTTAGAGCTCAGGGAGAGAGTTCAAAGGACACACTAGGAAAGGGTTTAGACTTTCCTGGAAAAGGTATATGGCACTGCCACCTAAGAGTGGAGATGTTTAGAGATTTGGCCAAGCCAGAGTTGATCTTGAGTTGCTGGGCAAACTGTGGGCCACCTTCTAGAGTGCAGGTGAGAGGGCAGGTGATCGGCAACCACCGTGTTAGGGAGTCTGTGCATTGGAGTGGACAGAAGTTTCAAAGGGACACAGCCATGTGAGAAGTTTGAAGAAGGACAACAGCTTGATGTGTCAGACTCGGAAGGGAACTCTGATTTCTGAGCTGAGAAAGCTGGGGAAATAATATTGCCAGGCCTAGGTGTCAGAGTTGCTGAAAGGCTGCAACCTGGGCTTATGACTGGAAGAGATGCCACCAGACGTTGTCATAACCGCACTTCCGATTTCATCCCCTGAGCCAGAAATTGCAGCCTTTCTTTTGCACTATCTCTCCAGCACCCTCTGCTGAGGAAGCTTAACGTGGTGCTCACATTAAAGGAGCAGAGCTTCAGGGGATTCCCTTGTTTATCTGAAAATATATTAAGGGGTGCAATAGACGTATTATTTCATTTTGTATGTCCATGTGCACCACTATTTAGCTCCCACTTTGTAAGTGAGAACGTTCAGTATTTGACTTCCTGAGTCATTTCACTTGGGAAAATGGCCTCCAATTCCATCCATGTTGCTGCAAAATATATAATTCCATCCATTTTTATGGGTGAGCAGTATTTCATGGTGTCTGTATACTATATTTTCTTTATCCAGTCATCTGTTAAAGGGCAGGTAAGTTGATTCTGTGACTTTGCTATTGTGAATAGTGCTGCAATAAACATATGAGTGCAGATGTCTTTTTATATAATAATTTATTTTGGGTAGATACCCAGTAGTGGGATTGCTGGGTCAAATGGGAGTTTTATTGTTAGCTCTTTGAGAAATCTCCATACTATTTTCCATAGAGGTTGTATTAATTTACATTTCCACCAATAGCGTATAAGTGTTCCCTTTTCTCTGCACCCACACCAACATCTGCTGTTTCTTTACTTTTTAATAATAGCCATTCTGACTGGTGTAAGATGGTATTTCATTGTAGTTTTAATTTGCAGTTCTCTGATGATTAGTGATGCTGAGCCTTTTGAAAAAAAAAAAAAACCAACTTTTTATGAGATGCCATTTTGTTTGAATTCACCATGTTGTGTTTCTCTTAACTCAAAGAAGAGAGGAGTTGGTAGCGTTGAGAAAAATTATCTAGTTAGTGTTTAGAATTTTGTGTCAGCTAGACTTGGATAATTAGAATAGTTTTAGAAGTCATGATGACGCTACATTTATTTGCTTGCAATGTGACTAAATTCTAATTTTATTTCTGTTCATTTATTTTTGCTATTACCTCTTTTCAATAGTTGGATATTTATATGGTACAAATCTCTGGACTCAACATATTAATTTCCATTAAGTCATCTTTCCTCTTCCGGATCTTTTCTCCCTAGCTTAATAGTACACACTGAAAATAGGAGAACTCTAAATCTGTAACTCGTTTTGAGAGTGTTCCTGAAGTAAAAGGGTTGGCATGTGGAGTGACAACAGTAAAAGGCCAGCCTCTTGCCTTTTATCCATCCTTTTTCACTTAGGTGTGAGCTTAGTCTTTCCATCATATCCTATTTACAGGCAGAAGAAAGGCTTTACATGACTGACAACTGCAAAGGGCCATGTTAGACTAGGAGAAGGGAGGTTTTCTGTAATTAATAAAAACTGACCCACAGGAGTGGCTGTTTGGTCCAATTTCATCCTGCAACAAACCCAAATCCAATCAGATGCACATGTTCTGGTGTGTGCAGTCTAAATTTTGCAGCAGTGTGGCCTGATACAGAGATAAAGAGGACAGGGACAGATAGACCATGCATCACACCTGCTATATATTATTGGATTCTTATATTTATCAATATTAAACCTCTGTTTTGCCACACAGAATTGATTGTGATGTGTTTCTAATTCCCATAATAGATTTCTTCATTTCCATTTTGCAGGAGTAGCTTATTAAGGCTGGCTAGGCTGCCCGTAACCATGTGAAGGACTTCTGTTTGGTCTTTTAATCACTGCAGACATGGGATGCTGATTTTGTGAATAAAGAGCAGAAAATGAATGGGGGTAAGATGCTAATGGGTCGAAAATCCATTTCCCTATTATGAACCAAGGTGAGAGGAGAATTATTAGCATGGCACTTCATTTAGGAGGCCATCTGCTGTGCATTGTGCCTGGGAAAGAAGGATGTTGCTGAAGTCACCAGGTCTGTCCTGGGTCAGAACTCATGTTCAGAGGTCACCTCTTGGAGCAGAGTAGAGCCATTTTATTTCCACTCTCTCCTCTACCTCTGCAGCCAGCAAAACATCTTATTCTTTGAAATTCACCAAGAGAAGGGAAAAAATAAAGAGACTTGGATCCATAGTCATCCCTCCATTTCTAAGTTGAAGAAGAACAGGGAGGCTTTTGTCTATGTCTTGGGCAATTAGATTAGCAACTTTGGAATGTGAGCATGGAATCTTTGTTCAGAGGGCCAAAATTCAGAGATAGAGTCAGAAAAACTGAGATTTGAGAAAGATTTCTAGAAAGATTGTCCTGATGCAAAGAAGATGATATGAGGAGATATCTGGAAATTCGGATACATAGAGTGCAAAGCTTATGACTCAAGTAAAAGACAAATACCCTGCTGGCCTGACTAGGCTTTAGAAAAAGAGAGGGCTGCTCATTATCGATTAAGAACAAACCCAGAGTAGACTGAGAAGGAAGCAGACATATAACTTACCTGTTATTTTAGCACCAGAAAATCAGGACTCATGAAAAGTGGAGAGGTCTTTCCCTTTTCTTTTCTTTTCTTTCCAAGTCTACCTAAATATACTATGTAAATGCTATTCTCTCAGTACCTCTTGCCCATCCAGTAAACACTTCATGTGGATGTAGTGCTGGGCCCTTTTTGGTTACTGTGACATCTACTGCACAGATATATTTGTTATTTAACACAGGCCTTCTAAAGATACAACTTCTTTACCCAGTTGCTTTACTCGGGGTGGAAACATCATGTACAAGAAGGGCCGTGGAAAAGATATTTTGAAGCAGATGGACCTCTTTAAAAGACTAATTTTAGATAGATTCAGAAAAATGCAAATATGCCATTTCACTTGACCATAGTATTAGCATCATATTTAACATTTTAGTCTGGACCATCTGGGGCTGATTCTCATCTTTAGAAATTTTATGGAAGCTATTTTGGCTCTGCTTGGGAAAGTTTTGGTTGAGTTACTAGCAGTATCAGACTCTAGTCCTGTTGCTGAAATAGAAAGATGATTTTTTAAAAATCTCTTTTAGAGAAAAGTTGCTTTAGGAAGAAGAATTTGGGAACTTAGAATATATTTAAGAGATGAAGAACATTTCGGCTACCAATTTAAAACTCAAATTTTAACAATCACTTGTATATGAGTAAGACCTCCTATTTCCTTTGGATTAGAAGACCCTCAATTCTCCCATATGGTCGATGTTCCTGTGCTATTCCTTGCTGCAAACATCTTTGGATGAGTTTGCTCTGTTTCCTGAGAAAGTTCTGGGTAAGGACTCACGTGACACGGTAAGACAGTAGAGGAAAACAGTCTTTCTCCTCCCTATCTCTGTGTAAACACCTTCCTTTTCAGTCTCAAACGCTCTGTGCAGGCTGCTAAAATATGTTGTGAGTCATTCATTTTAGAAACACAGTTTATTTTAGAACATGCACAAATGCTGTTATACATCCACATAAGCCTTCTGAGGAAAAAATAACACCCCAAATGTTTCAACCTTAGCATCTTTCTTCTTTAATTTTTAAAAAACGTCCTTTCTTTGTTCTTGCCCATATGGGTACATATTTTTTTTAAATGGTTCAATTATAGTAAAACATGTAGTACAAACTATTTTGAGGATGGAATTATTTTACTTGATTTGCCCTTGTACAGAACTGAAAATTGTATTCAAATAATTTTGTTAGATCTATCAAATCTAATAATATTCATTTAATACTCCCTAAAAGATTATTTAACTCAAACATCAGGAAAAAAATGAATTTGTATTCTGTCTTAAAACAGAAACCGTTTTAAGGTTATAGTAAGCATTTCAAATTTAATACAAAAGTCTGAGTAATGCTTTCGTGGACGAACATACATTATACATTCCATTTAAAATTATTTTCTTGTCACATAGTAGTGTGTACATTTTCAATTATTCTGTTAATTCAAGGTGCTACTGCTGTCTGTAGAAATTCAAGTTGGCCACTGGCACAACATTAGTGAATTACAAGTGGGTCACAGATGATTGAAACTACAAATAATTAGATGAACCCCAGCCATGAGTTATGTAGGTGGTCCTAGCTGCAGATCCAGAGCTAGTCATGGACTTTGATTTGCCTCTCCTTTTGTGGTTGGGAAATCAAAGATGGAATTCAAGACATCTGCCTGTACACTTCGTTATGGACAGTGGGTTGTGGACATGTGTTTGCTTTTGTCTGTTTCCATCTGCTCCCCACTTCATCTCTTGTTAAAAGTACCCTGATTTTCTTTTGTGCAATTAATTACTCTCCCTTGCTTAAGAATGTGGTATGGGAGTCTTGAGCCCACTTCTGTATTCTAGGAGATTTTAATTGCCTTGTACGATCAAGAGCTCTTGTGATACTAACCACGATGACCAGTCTTCGAATGGTCAGGTTACCCAGTTCAGGGCACTGGGAGAATATGAACACCACAGTGCATCTACCAGCCATGAGCTATAAGAGATGCTCATTTCTTCCATGACCAGGATGAGGACGTGAGGCTGGTACTAGACATTAACTATTCAGTGATGACAATGTAGAGCCCCATCTACTGAGGTGCTACCAGTTGGAGCCTGTGGTTTGAGTCAGGCCTGGAGAAGACAGCAGTGAGATAGCAATGGGTCCTTGGTTACTTGATTTGAGCAAGTTTCTTGATCAGGTCTAGTCCGATGGATTTTTTTCCTAGTAAGCCCAGTAAATTACCTTTGTTATCCAGTACAGTAGCCACTAATCTCATGTGCTTATTGAACATTTGAAATATGGCTCCTCCAACTGAGATGTGCCAGAAATGTAAAATACACACTGGATTTCAAACTTAGTACAACAAACATTTTTATATTGACCTCATGTTGAAATTGTAATGTTGAATTTAGACAGAGTGGGTGTATTGGTCAATTTGCATTCTTACTATAAAATATTGAGACTGGGTAGTTTACAAAGAACAGAAATGAATTTTTTTATAGTTCTGGTGGCTGGGAAGTTCAAGATGAAGGCATCGCAGGTTTGCTTATCTGGTGAGAGCTACTCTCTGTTTCCAAGTTGATATCTTTTGCTGCAACCCCAGGAGGGGAGGAACACTGTATCTTCACAGGGCAGAAGGTGGAAGAGCAAGTTAGCTGAGAGCTGGGTGAAGCTTTTTATATAACTCTACCTCCTAGCACTATCACACTGGTCATTTAGTTTCAACACCTGAATTTCCGAGGGGACACATTTAAGCCATAGCACTGGGTCAATAACTATGCTATTAAAATTACTTTCACCCATTTCTGAAATTAGATAATCGGCTTGTATCTGTGGCCCTGGTTGCATTTCTATTAGAAAACAATGGCTTAACCCATTTTGAATTTTCTTGATGACATGTAAAGATTTTAAAACTTACACAATAACTTACTTTTCAAATCCCAGTTGGATAACACCAAGTTTGACTTTCATACTTTGAAAAGCCAGTTCTAAGTTAGAAATGATATGTATATAAGCATCCGAGCTAGCAAAGTCCAAAGTCAAGTTAATGCTGTATGTGGTTTTTTATTGGTGACATTCTCCAAAGTTCTTTGGCTGATAGGCTTTATGTGTGAGGACTCTGAATGGCATAGGCTTTATTGTCTCTCAAAATATACAACAACTGTTTTGTGTACTTCTTATTTTCAAAGTCACTGCAATAGCCTAAAAGTGAGCTTAAATCCTTTCCCCCTTGGCTATAATATCAGTATGGTATCCAGCCTCCAAGATGGCCCCTAATGACTGGGCTGACTTGTATAAGCAATGGGATACTGAGGCAATGATGGCATGTGAATTTGAATCGGAGGTCATAAGAGACATTTGAGTTTCCCTCTTGCATTCTTTTGGCTAACTCACTTGGGAGAAAGCCAGCCACTGTGTTGTAAGGATACTCAAGCAGCCCTGTGAGGAGATCCATGGGATGAGTAACTGAGAAGGCAGGCCAGTAGCCATGTGGCTGAGCCATCTTGCCAGAAGATCCTCCAGCCACATAGAACCTTTTGAGACTAAAGCCCTGATGGACAACCTGACTTCAAGCTCATGAGGGACTTTGAGCCTGAACCTCCCAACTAAGCCACTCCAAAATCCTAGATTCATGAAAAAATGGTATATCTTTATTGCTTTAAACTGTGAAGTAGTAGGATCATTTTTTACATATTAATAGATAACTATTACAGTCACATTTTATATGATAAGAATCATCCTACAAATCATTTTATTTTCAAGAAAACAACCCTCAAACTTGTTTCTTCTTGCTAAGTCACTTACTTACTTTCTCCTGTTGATTTCTCCACTGAAATACTTGCTATCCTATTTATATGGTTCCATCTAAGGTGTCCGAGATATGCCATCCTTTTTCTCTTTAAGCTCAAGAGGAGTTTGGGCTGTAAAAGTGACTGGTTAGTTCTGAAGAGGCAGATGTCTGTTTTAATGCTTCGCATTACTTGAATCATAGACAATTGCAGGCTTAAAAGGTCTTTTGGAGGTAAATGATCCCAGTTCCTCCTCTAGATGCTTGGAAATTCTCTCCACCATTCCTTCCAGGGGTCACTCAGCCTACACTTAAGTATGGTGCTAGAGGACATCCACCTCTGACACTAGCTCCGTGGTAATGTGAGACTGCTCTAAATTTTAGAACAGGGTTGTTTATCCTGGGGACCTTGGATTCTGCTGCAATATATAAATAAACTACAGGTGTCCCTGAGCCCCCTGAGATGATATTCATGCATGAGATTGCACTCCTGTGATTTTTTTTTTTACATGGAAAATTATTATGACTTTACTACTCAATGAGGTTAGTAGGTATTTTTATAACCAATATATAAGAAATTAGCTTATATTGAGTCAAAATAGATGTCTGCAACTTCTCCACTTCAGTTTTGGATCTTTACAGAGGCACATACAAAAAGAAAAACCCCTGTGCCCTTGTCTGGTTCCTATATTCTACTTCCATGCTCTTATTGGAAATCTTGACGTCTAGCTGCAGGTCCAGCTGTCCTAGTGTCTAGCACTAATGTAGACCTCAGACCCAAGGGGTTTAAGGATCCCCCGTTCAATACACCAAGGTCTCCACCAAGTTGCTTAGTTGCTGTGTTGGCCCTGACTGTCACCTGACAACCACAGTCTGCTTAGTATTGCTGGTCAATTTGCTCAGCTCAGTCACCACACAGGGCCTGGAGTGCCAGCTACAAATCTATCAAAGAAAATCGAACCCTGCATCCTGCTAAAATGTTTCACTGGGGTTAACTTCTGCCTAGCTTACAACTGTCTATTGCCATTTCTTGGCTTTAGCTTTGCTTTACTGGTTTCATGATGCCTCACTTTTTTCAGGCAACAACCTCTCAAGGTAATCACCTACTACCTGTTATTTTCCTATGGAAATATGAGGCCCTGTTGTCTCCCAAGAACTAGAATAGATTTCCTTCCCTGTCATTAAAGCGGTTTAACTTAATTGCAAAATCTGGTCCCTCCCATCATCATGGAAGTTAAACTTTATCTATCTATCTATCTATCTATCTATCTATCTATCTATCTATCTATCATCTCTCTCTCTCTCTCTCTCTCTCTCTCTCTCTCTCTCTCTATCTTCTATTTGAGGCAGGGTCTCACTCTGTTGTGCAGGCCATAGTGCAGTGGTGCAAACATAGCTCACTGCGACCTTGACCTCATGGGCTCAAGTGATCCTCCCACCTCAGCCTCCTGAGTAGCTGGGACTACAGGCATGCACCACCACAAACGGATAATTTTTTAATTTTCTTGTGGAGATGGGATGTTGCTATGTTGCTCAGGCTGGTCTCGAACTCCTGGCTTCAAGTGATTCTCCTGCCTTGGCCTCCCAAAGTGTTGGGATTACAGGTGTGAGCCACTGTGCCCAGCCAAGTTAAACTTTAGAATCCTCACCAGCTATTGTATAATCTTTGTCAATAGTGTCAGGCCTCTGAGCCCAAGCCAAGCCATCATATCCCCTGTGACCTGCATGTATACATCCAGATGGCCTGAAGCAAGTGAAGAATCACAAAAGAAGTGAAAATGGCTGATTCCTGCCTTAACTGATGACATTCCACCATTGTGATTTGTTCCTGCCCCACCTTAACTGAGCAATTAACCTTGTGAAATTCCTTCTCCTGGCTCAGAAGCTCCCACACTGAGCCCCTTGTGATCCCCGCCCCTGCCTGCAAGAGAAAAACCCCCTTTGACTGTAATTTTCCACTACCCACCCAAATCCTATAAGACGGCCCCACCCATATCTCCCTTCGCTGACTCTTTTCGAACTCAGCCCACCTGCACCCAGGTGAAATAAATAGCCTTGTTGCTCACACAAAGCCTGTTTGGTGGTCTCTTCACACGGACACGTGTGACAAACAGGAGCGTTTGTCAACCATTTGAATATAACTATTATGTGTGAATTTAATAAAACCATTTTCATCTAATCCTGTCATCCATAGAAAAAGTGTTCTAAATGATTTTTGAGATTTCTTAAGCTCCAAATGTCTGAATTCTTTCTAAATATTTCAACTATTATCCTACAACACCATCAACTTTGTTTCCACCCTACCTTTTCAGTGTCTCACTCATTAGCCCAAAGTAAATGACTATTTTCAAGTCACTTTTCACAGTTTTGAGTCCAGAGTCAGTGTTTTGTTGATTTTTGTAACCCAAATCTAACACAGTAGTACCTAAAACATCAGCATCTATTAAATGTTTATTGAAGAAAAGCATGTTGAGTTAACATTCAAGAGCCATTACGAGTATCTTTGAAAACAATTTAATATTCTTCTTTTTAGAAATTCAACCCCCCATTATTATTAATTATAAGAAAAAACTTTCTCCAAAATTTGTTAATGCCGAAAGAAATATAAAGTCTTTATTTCCTAAAGGGCCGTTTACCTGGAGATTTCTTTACATTTTAAGAAAATAGGACTAGGTCAGCCTTGGGAGAATTGTTTGCAATTTCAAAAGTGGATAATGACTTGGGAAGCTTGTTTGCTTGCTTGTTTTCCCTTTTCAAAGCTCTTCTGGTGGTCTATTTGCATAAGTATTTGAGTGCACTTTAATGCTTA
>NW_016812472.1:34295-39129 GCF_001698545.2 Rhinopithecus bieti
GTACCTAAAACATCAGCATCTATTAAATGTTTATTGAAGAAAAGCATGTTGAGTTAACATTCAAGAGCCATTACGAGTATCTTTGAAAACAATTTAATATTCTTCTTTTTAGAAATTCAACCCCCCATTATTATTAATTATAAGAAAAAACTTTCTCCAAAATTTGTTAATGCCGAAAGAAATATAAAGTCTTTATTTCCTAAAGGGCCGTTTACCTGGAGATTTCTTTACATTTTAAGAAAATAGGACTAGGTCAGCCTTGGGAGAATTGTTTGCAATTTCAAAAGTGGATAATGACTTGGGAAGCTTGTTTGCTTGCTTGTTTTCCCTTTTCAAAGCTCTTCTGGTGGTCTATTTGCATAAGTATTTGAGTGCACTTTAATGCTTATACGAATGATGATCAGACCCACGGAACTTGGATTTATTATAAATATGAAACATGTATAAAGATAAAATCTTAAGTAGAAACTGATTATCCTGAAATCCCAACTAAAATCATAATAAAAGGCTTTTTAAAAGTAAATTTTGCCTAAAGACTGCCTTTATCCAATTCCAGCACTATATTGACCCACAAAAGTGGGCCCATACAGACAGCAGATGTGGGGGAAAAAAAACAGAACAGTCCATTGACTTAGACAATTACACTGAACTCTGCAGGGAGATGGGACCTAAATTTAAATTGAATTAGTCAAGACTCAAATGTATGCAATCGTTAAACAAATAAGCAAACACCTGTTGACAAATTTGGGTCATTCAGGGACTTAGAATAGGTCAGCTATAAAAAATAGAATAAAACCAAATGCATGCACAAAGAAATAGAACTAATTTGTATTCAGTGACCCACATCACCACACACTGAGCTAAAAGCTTTACATAACTGATGGTTTCCCAGCCTGTGGCATATTAATGCACTGGCCACATGGGTAGGGTTATAATTTAAAGCTCCCCATCAGGCTTCAAAACCACTAAAAGGTTATCTCTTCTAATGTTCCAACCATCCTAAAACATAGGCCATTGATTGGAAGTGTGGTCTCTCTACCAGCAACCTCATCATTGCCTGGATCCTCAGTAGAAAGGCAAACCTTGAGCCTCAGCCGAGACTTATGGATCAGTGTGGAGTCCGGGAATCTGTGTTTCACAGGCCCTTAGTGCACACTTAAGATCTAGAACCGCTGGTCGTCTGATTTCATGATCATTCTACAGATAAGAACTTTGAATTCAAGAGATGCTAAAAAAAATATCCCGAAAGTCAGCCAGGCACAGTGGTTCATGCCTGTAATCCCAGAACTTTGGGAGGCCAAGGTGGGAGGATCACTTGAGCTCAGGAGTTTGAGATGAGCCTGGGCAACATAGTGATACTCCATCTCTACAAAATAAAATTTAAAATAAATTAGCCAGTTGTGGTGGTGCACACCTGTAGTCCCAGCTACTCAGGAGGTTGAGCTGGGAGGATCACTTGAATTCAGGAGTTTGAGGATGTAGTAAGTCAGGACTGCCCCACTAAACTCCAGCCAGGGCAATAGAGCGAGACTCTGTCTCAAACAGTCAAAACAAAGAAACATAAAACCAAAAAATCCCAAGGTTAAGCAAATTAGTAAGAGATGTAGGTAGGTCATGAAGCTGGATTTGATTTGGCCAGAAAATGTGAGCTCTTCTGATTTCACCACAAGGTCAACCAAAAAGAACTTAGGGTCTGTTTAAGAAACAATTCCTGCTTAGTAAGCATGAAATTATTCTTTTAATAATTTGATTAATGATTTTTAGTCATTATACTTACAGGCCAGGAATAAATTCAAACAGAGCAAAGTAGGGCATAAGAATAAATTATAGTGCTAAGTAGGTTTTGTGTCATTTCAGAATGCAATCTCTTCACTCTGGCTAGCTTAGTTGCTAATTACTTAGTGTAATGCTCCATCTTCACAATGCATATGCTTATCATATATTCTTAGTTACGACTTCAATGGAAGGGAACTTACCACTCATTTTATGTCAGTTTTGTATGAATCTTGTATACTCCAACTACAATAAAAATGAGAGATGAATAATGATATTAAATCTGAGTGGTGGGCTGGCTAGACAGTATTTAAATGTATCTCTGAGACAACATTTTGTTAACAGTATACTAAGCAAGATTCACATCTTCTTGAATCTTAAGAGCACACACCAGAATAATTATACTCTTTGTTCCCAAAGGACTATCATTATGTAACTACTATTAATGATGTAAGTATACAGTTAACAGACTTATAATGATATAAGTATATACGCTTGTATAGAGTTATAAAATATAAGTGTGTGACTAGTGTAAGTATATAATTATTGCTTGCATGACCTTCTTTTATGTTATCTATTTCATTATTTATTTTATTAGAGTAAGGAACATCTTGTTATTTTAATCATGCATTATTTAGGTTAAATATGGGAGATATTTAGGAGAAGGAAGCCAATACTGAGCACCATGAACAGAAAGCAAACAAAAGTGAAAACCAGCAGAATGAGGGCTGATAAACAAAAAATATGAACACACATTCCAAAACTTCAGACAGTTGCAAAAAGGGAAAGTGTCAAGCCCTAATAGTTTTGCATTGACAAAGGTCCTGGGAATTTGACCAGCTTGTAGAGGATTGTATAGAAAGAGTAAGTAGGTGAATTAAATTAAAAAATCATTAAAAAAAACAATGAAGAGCGGCAGAGGTTACCTATCTGTCTCTGAAGCATAAGCAATAACAATTATTAGGGCTTGCCACTTTTCAGGACTTGCTAAATCAAGAGAATGCACTTTTGGAGACCGAGGTGGGTGGATTGCTTGAGTCCAGGAGTTTGAGGCGAGCCTGGGCAACATGGAGAAACCCTGTCTTTACAAAAAATACAAAAATTAACCAGGTGTGGAGACATGCACCTGTAATCCCAGCTAACTGGGAGGCTGAGACGGGAGACTCACCTGAGCCCAGGAGGCAGGGTACAGTGAGCTGTGATTGCACCACTTTGCTCCAGCCTGGGCAACAGAGTGAGACCCTGTCTCAAACAAAACAAAACAAAACAAAAATAATACAAAAAAAAACAATCAAGAGAATGATGCTCTGAAATCAGAAGTTATCTCCTCTATAACAGGAGATGACAGTCTTCATGTTTGGACAGATGGATGAATCTAGTACGGGCTTTTAAGAAAATCTCCGAGGAGAGAGTAAATCCCAGATTCTTAAAAAAAAAGAAAAAAAGAAAAAAAAGAAAAAAGTCACACATTGACCCAAAGAAGTCTCCCTCCTGCCACAACCCCTCCCCGAGCAACACACACACAGGATTGGATAAAGCCAGAAAATACTACATCCGGCTTTCAAATCGCTTTAACAGAGGACAAGTTTGAGCTGCACTGCATGTGTGCATGTGTCTTTGTTTGTGTGTATTCTCATCCTAAGGACTGAGTCTAAGAAGCAATAGTGTTCTTTCGTGATTTTTGGTTTTTGTTTTAGAGACACATCTCACTATATTGCCCGAGCTGGTCATGAACTCCTGGGCTAAAACCATCCTCTTGCCTCAGCCTCTGGAGCAGCTGGGACTACAGGTGCACACCACTACCCCTGGCAAGAATCAACAGTGTTCTTAATGAAAGATGAGAGCAATGGGAATGAAAGAAAATATCAATACTGTAATTTAAAAAAATTCCTGTGCTTAAACATGAAAAGTATATATACAATTAGTAGGTCCATTGAATTCTTGACAAAATTAACAAAAATAGATGCACATTCTTTATGAATCTTTTCAAAACTGAAGTAAAAAGAAAGGCAATGCCTCAAATGTCAAGTAAAATAAACAGGTTTATGACAGTATGAAATGAAGCTGGCCTCTCCCTGTAATCCATAAACAGCAAAAATATCAGAAGAAAAAAATCAATGTACAGGACTTTGATGAAAGAACTTTGCATAGCCAAGGTACATGTGAATGCAATAGAGACATACTAATTCAGAGAATAAAAGGATTAAATCTAGTTCATTCACCAGGAACCATTTATATTTCCCTTTAAAAGCATATTGATTTGAGCATTAATCACAGATAAAACACTTTGCTGAAGAATAAAGCTACAAGAGGGAGACACTGGTTGTTACACAGCAGCAACGTGGCAATAGTTACCTGACACAAGAAGTGAATCATGTCATGACTGAATGTAAGGGTGGGGAAGCAACTTAAAATGGCCACACCAAGGAGAAAGGTAGACCGAGGTTGGGCACACGCAGAAGAGGAGAAAGGTAATGTAATGCCAGAGGCAGAGATTGAAGTCATGTAGCACAAGCCAAGGAATTCCATCAAGCCACCAGACTCTGGAACAGGCAAGGAACAGATTCTCCCCTACAGCCTTAGGGGAGGGTGGCCCTGCCAGCAGCTTGATTTTAGCTCAGTGATGCTGATTTTGTACTTGTAAACTTCAGAACTGGAGGGAATAAATGTGTCTTGTTTTAAGCCACTGAATTTGTGGTAATATGTAACAGCAGCCACCATCATACAAGGTTATTAAATGTATATTGAATATATTATCTCAATGCATGTAAGAAAGTTGAAGCATACCACCACTTTATTCTCCATTTTTTTTTTTTTTGAGACGGTTTTGCTCTGTTGCCCCAAGCTGGAGTGCAGTAGTACGATCATAGCTCACTGCAGCCTCAAGTTCTTGGACTTGGGTGATTCTCCAGCCTAAGTAGCCAGGATGATAGGTGCATCCATCACACCCAGTTAATTAAAAATACATTTTTTAAGGCCGGGCGCGGTGGCTCAAGCCTGTAATCCCAGCACTTTGGGAGGCCGAGACGGGCGGATCACGAGGTCAGGAGATCAAGACCAT
>NW_016812472.1:39468-47258 GCF_001698545.2 Rhinopithecus bieti
AAAAAAAAAAAAAAAAAAAAATACATTTTTTAAAGATATGGTCTAGCTGTGTTGTCCAGTCTGGTCTTGAACTCCTCTCAAGCAGCTGGAACTATGGGCATGTGCCACCATGCCTAGTCCACTTTATTCTTGATGAGGCTAAACAGAAAAATCTAAGTGGGGAGTTGTTTGTGAGCTTTAGTAAAATCTATGTGGACACTGATGGACATCACAGGTGCTGGGGAGACCTTTGTTAGGCAAAGTGGCCTCTGTGCTCTTGGAAACAGGCAAGGGCAGTGTCATCATGGACACTGGCATCAGTGGTGATGGTGTCATCATTGGGAAGTACTGAGGATCTTTGGAGAGGTATCAGTTACAGAGAAGGAACCTCAGTATTTTCAGCATTAGGAAACCTCACCACAGCTAACTCAAGGAGGATCAAAGTGGATGTGTTCTAAAAGCCAGCAGGACTAGCTTACCAATCACACGGGAACACTTTACTCAGGATGACAAGAATTACTGGGTGATAGGCAACAGGAACTAGATTTCCTACAGTGTGGGAGGGGAAGGAGCAGAGAAATAGGATGTTGTAGCTCTGTGTTCCTAAGTTTATTTCCAGTTTGTTCTGTTCCAGTATCAGTTATCTATTGCCATGCTGCTGCTGCATAACAAACAACCACATGTCTCAGGGGAAGACAAGAGTGTGTATTACTTACCTATCTGGAGCCATCAGGGAGTGAGCGAGGTGGTTCTGTGGAGGTCAGCTGAGCTTACTCATAACCATAAACAGGTTTCCTTATTGACTGGCTTTGCAGTGCTGCAGTTTCCTCTAATCTTTGAGTAGACCAGTACTGGGACTCAGAAAATGATACCCCAAAACAAAGTCCTCAGAGGCAGCCTCAAAAGCAAAAGTTTCTCTCTGACCTCCTCTTGCACTCCTATCTCTCAGTTCCATCCTCCCGACAGGCATCATAAAAACTAGAATTTCTCTTCCACAAGGCAGGTCCTAGAAACCAGAATCCTCTTTCCCAACAGCCAGCCACAAAACCTAAAAATAGGACTTTTGTTTCACCTGTTTGTGTAGAAACAGGTCACAAAGAATCATCCGACCTACCTGGTTTGACTGCAGGTCCTAAGACCCCCATTCCAGAGAGGGTCCCACCCCATACCCAGAAGGAAGAAGTACTGCTCAGAGAGGCCAAGAAGAATTCAGACAGACAGGCCTTGCTGGGTTTCCCCATTCAGCTGATTAGCATTAGGTTAGACCCTTTTGGTCCAATCCTATTTCTACATGGCTGTCCACACTTTGTTGAACCTAAGCATAAAAATGGTCAACTTCCCCTGTATCTTTGGGTCTTCGTTCTAAAGGCTCCTGTGTACACATTAATAACTTCGTATGTTTTTTTTTTTCTATTAGTCTGCCTCTTGTCAGTGATTTTTTTCAGTGAAGTGTCAGAGGGCAAAGGGAAAATATTTTCTTAGCCCTTTGTTATGGTTTGGCTGTGTTCCCACCCAAACTTTATCTTGAATTGTAACTCCCACAATCCCCACGTGTCACAGGAGGGACCTGGTAGGAGGTAACTGAATCATGGGGGCAGGTTTTTCCCGTGCTGTTCTCATGATAGTGAATAAGTCTCATGAGAGCTGATGGTTTCATAAAGGGCAGTTCCCCTGTACATGCTCTCTTGCCTACTGCCATGTAAGATGTGCCTTTGCTCCTCCTTCACCTTCCACCATGATTGTAAGGGACCATATGGAACCATAAGTCCATTAAACCTCTTTTTCTTTATAAATTACCCAGTCTTGGATATTTCTTCATGGCAGTATGAAAATGGACTAATACATCTTTCACTAGGTTGGACATATTCTTATACCTTTTGCAGAGATACAAAAGAGAACTCCAGTCTGTTCAGGCAAGAACTTGCCAATGTTCCACTTGCATAGAGGCTGGTAACATATCTCATTTGCCAAAGTAAGTCACGTGGCAGAGACCAGAGACCAGAGTTAGAAAGAACACCCTGACCACAGAGTACAGCCACATAGCTACATGATAAAGACAAGGACATAGGGAAGGGTGAGAAGTTGGGGATAAGGAAGCAACCTACTACCTGTGGGTTAAATATTAAAGATTACACTGGATTGGACAGTTAGTTTCCCTGAATTTAATAGTTGCTTATATTGCCTAATGTAATAAATTACATTATTTGCTATTAAATATATTTATTACATTATTTAATACATTCATTTACATCCATCGTTTTGTTTTAACATGAAAGTTATTTCTTGATGTTTGTTTTATCTCTATTGCTATGGTCTAAATGTCTATCTCCCTCCTACCAAAATGCATATATTGAAATCCTAACTCCCAAAGTGATGGCATTAGGAGTTGGTCCTTTGGGAGGTGATGAGATGATGAGGGTAGAGCCTCATGAATGGGATTAGTGCCCTTATAAAAGAGACCCCGGAGAGCTCCCTCACCCCTTCCACCATGTGAAGACACAGAGAAAAGGCACTATGAACCAGGAAGTGGGTCTTTACCAGACATTAAATCTGCCACACTTTGATCTTGGACTTCCAGCCTCTAGAACTGTGAGAAATGTCTGTTGTTTATAAGCCACCCAGGCTATGGAATTCTGTTACAGCAGCCTGAACAGACTAAGACTTCTACCTTCACTCTTTGTATGTCTAAATTGACTGAATTTCCTGAAGAAACAAGTATATATTATTAGTGTCTTCAGTTTTGCCAGTAAACAATGTCATACGTCACCTAAGAAGCCACCAAAACATTTTATGAGCTAATTCACTCTGTATGATTTATTTGCAGAAATCCCTCTTAAGTAAGGTGGACTCTTGTAGGAGCTCGAAGCCACAGTTTAACTTCCGTAAGGGTGCTTGTCCCCTTTTTTCTCACTGGAGTAACTCATCCATTAATGCTGTCCTTTTATAAGCTTTTCCTAATGGTTTTCCAGGTTGGTTAAAACGAGCTATGTCCTGATTTCTCATTGCTCAGTGTACTTTTCTCCCCCATTATCTGTTTCCTTTAAATATTTCACATATTCAGTCCTCTGCCTTGTATGTACAGTGATAACACAAATGTTCAGATTTATAGAACATCTAATCTGGACTGGCTACTATGTTGAATGCTGACATCTGGATAAGGTTGCCAGATTAAATACAAGATGCCATATTAAATTAGAACTTCAGAGAAACAATGAACACATTTAAAATAAAAGTATGGTTCAAATACTGTATGGGGTATACCTATACTAAAAAATAAAATAATTATTTCCCAAAATTCAACTTTCACTCAATCCTGTACTTCTATTTGCCAAATCTGACAATGCTAGATTTGTAACAAGAAGCTGGCATAATCTCTGCCTTCCCAGACTTCATCATATTATACATTTAACGGGAACACAAACAGATAATAAGGCTTTTTTAAGTAGAAAAAAAGGTGCAGTAAAAAATGTGTTTGGGGATATTTAACAGGGACCCATAGCCATCTTGCAGTTTTGGGACAGGCTTCCTCTCCTCCATAACTACTTGTTAAAATAGTTAGCATGTTATGCTAGAATTGTTATACTACACTAGAATTGCATTTACTGTAGGCAAGCAAGGTATTTCTGAGACACAGGGGTGTTATGAAGAAGCAGGTTTTTCTGTATAGAAGTTATAGAAACATGCAGCCTCAGGCAGCATCATTAAAGTGCAGTGCTGCGTCAGTATGGGCAACCCTCCCATCTGCCAGGTAAGCCTGTCTTTGCTGTGTGAGAAGGATTTATTTGGGGTGTCTGCTGTAAGGTGGACAACGTGGGCACCTTTGCAAATGGCTAAGAAGTCTGTTAAGCTATTTAGAAGAAAGCAGTTATTCATCCCAGCCTCCCCTGCTCTGGCATGTGTATACATGGACATACCCATGTGCACACAGAGACACATGCACACTCTTCCCCCATACAGTTACTCTCATCCAAGTTAAGTAGGAGGGAGAGCTGGACTGAGAAGTTTATACAAGTTGATCCCAAAGTAACCGTAATCATAAAAAATGGTTGCAACAAACTGATCGTAATCACAAAAATTGGTGGTAAGCTAGGCAGTGATCCTCCCCTAACGAACCGATGGAGTGGTCTAAGGTAGTGTTTCTCAAACTCGAACTGCTTTGTGTTCTTTAGAGAAACAGAGCTAATAGGATCTACGTATTTATATCTACATATTTTAGATGCCTAATGTGTGTGTGTGTGTACTATATTTAGAATACACACACACATAAAGAGAGTTATTATAAGATACTGGCTCATGCAATTATGGAGGCTGAGAAGGCCCACAATCTGCCTTCTGCAGCCTGGAGACCCAGGAAAGCTGGTGATGTTGTTCGAAGGTCTGAGAACCCAAGAGCCAACGGTGTAGATTCCAGTCTGGGTCTGAAAGCCTGAGAACCAGGAGTACCCGGGGCTCAAAGATTTGAAGACTGATGTCCCAGCTCAAGCAGCCAGGCAAAGGGAAGGAGAATCCAACCTTTCTCTGCCTTTTTGTTCTAGATACCGTCAATGGACTGGATGGTGCCTCACTACACTGGGGAGTATGTGTGTTCTTTATCAGCCTACCATGTCAAATGCTAATGTACTGTGGAAATACCCTCACAGACACACCCAGAAATAATGTTTACCATTTATGCAGGCATAAAGTGGCCCAGTCAGGTTGACACATGAAGTTAACCACTGTGGTATGAAAAGGGGCGTGCTGATTCAGCAGGTCTGAGTGAAGTCTGAGTCACTGTATTTCTAGCATGCTTCTGGGAGATGCTGATGCAGCGGGTCTGGGGACTTCACTTTCAGTAGCAGGGTCCTAACCTGAGGTTTTTGGCCTAGCCATTTCTATACCATCCTTCTGCACCAATAAAGATCTGTAAATACAGATGGTGGAGTGGAATGTTGAGGTGACTCTCCATGGGAAAGAGCTAGACCTTTATTGGGAGAAACATGTTGTTGAGATGCTGGGAGGTCTGGTCTGGCCCTAGATTTAGCTTACTGAGTTGTCAGATCCTGGTCTACTGACTTCCGCCTCACATCCCAAATGGCAGAGGCTATGTGGGGTGATGGAGAAGCCTTTAATCCTGCATCAGGAACCGAGTTTGTTGGTGTATGGATTGGCTAGCTTGTCTTCAATTAAAATCCATTAATTCAGTAGCTTTTAGGTGCCTGTGGGTGCCGGGCATGAAGAGGTGGACACTGCTTAACCATTGCAGGCTAAGCTACGTATCAAGTCATGCAGAGGAGATCAAAGGGTCTCACCAGATGACTCATCTCACAGATGGTGCATCTGAGTTCCAGACGCATCATGGGGCTTTCTTAGGGTCACACAGTTGGCTCTGGCCAGGACTGGGACCCTGATTTCTCAACGGAGAATCCAGTGCTCCTTCCTTCTCCTCCAGGAGCCAATTAAAACCACAGACAGCACGGTGGAGAGCTTTTAGTTGGAGTCTGGCCCCGAATTAAACTTTCCCAGCTGGTATTTTCATACCAGCCCTCAGGATCTAGTTCATTTTCTCGATGGTGTTTACATTCCCATTACACAGTATTAATCACAGAAATATTTCCTGCCATGAAAGACTCTAATTAATTTCCCGTGCTTCTTTGGTGTGTTAAACTTAAGCCATTGCATACCTTGGGGTCCACCGACATCTTTAAAATATCCTCCAAGTTGGAAGCTTACATGTGGAAGGTACAAATAAACCAACTGCAGCTCGGATTAGCCTGAAGGATGATTTTGGTTCACAGAAAAATAAACCATGATTTAACAACCTTGTCTGATCTTGCATGAGCGAGTCACAGTGCTCGAATATGCCTGGGCAGGAGGCTGTCTTATAATGATGAATTATGGATGAAAAACCTACACATTTTCTGCTGAATCTGGGGAGCATGAATGCCCACTTCAGAAGGCTGGGAATTTCCCTTATGTGCGTCCATTTTGAGGGATAAAATGAATCACTAAAATGCATGAATAATTCGACCAACATGAAATTAGTACTATTCGCCGTACATCACGAAGTTTGGGTGAAGTACTCAGCAGAGAGGCCAATTATATGAGGAGGGGTAAAAAATTATGGCTTTCAAAATGCTTAGTTGTCTAAAGGCCAAAGATATATATATTTAAATCTTTATTCCTGAATGTCATCTCATGCATAGAGAAGAGTATAACATCAAATTTGATGATAAGCCTCATGTATCTTGGAAGATGAATTGGATAGCTGGAAAAATTGGAACAAAATTCCATCCCTTGGGGGACATATTTCTAACTTCCTGGGGACCTTAATTTATGGTGAATTTACACATTATACGATTTTACTATTTCAGCAAACCAGAGCATGCCAAATCAGATAGAGTTATTCATGCTTAGGAAAATAAGAGATAAGAATGAAGTATCTGCCTTCCCCAAAATTTTGCATGCAGAGCCCATCAATCTATCCATCTATCTATTATCTATCATCTGTGTATTATCTATTAATCTATCTAATATCTATCTATCTACCTACCTATCTTGAAACAAATTACTTGTGTGTTAAACAAGCACATCTGAACTTGTCGTGATTTGTTTTGTTTTGTTTTCTTTTGTTTGAGACAGAGTCTCACTCTGTCTCCCAGGGTGGAGCACAGTGGTGTGATCTTGGCACATGCAACCTCTACTTCCTGCGCTCAAGCAATTCTCCTGCCTCAAGTGATTCTCCTGCCTCAGCCTCCCGAGTAGCTGGGATTACAGGTGCCCGCCACCATGCCTGGCTAATTTTTGTATTTTTAGTAGAGACGGGGTTTCGCCATGTTGGGCAGGCTGGTCTCAAACTCCTGACCTCAAGTGATCCGCTGCCTTGGCCTCCCACAGTGCTGGGATTATAGGTGTGAGCCACTGTGCTCAGCCTTGCCCTGATTTTGAATGAACAATTTCTGTGGCTAGTTTGATAAATCCCATGTAAATCACTGATATACAGAAGGTTTACAATAGTATTAGTTCTCTTTCCTTTTCTATTGAGACAGGAGTCTTTGTATTATATAACTTTATGGATGGAAGGAATATTGAAAATTAGTTGTTCAACTATCTCATGAAAAAGCAAAACAGATCAGTTTAGGTGCAGTGGCTCACTCCTGTAATTCCAGCACCTTGGAAGGCCAAGGAGGGAGGATAGCCTGAGCCCAGGAGTTTGAGACCAACCGGGCAACATGGTGATACCCAATCTTTACAAAGAATTAAAGAATTACCTGGGTGTGGTAGCACATACTTATAGTCCTAGCTATTTGGGAGGCTGAGGCAAGAGGATGGCTTTAAGCCTAGGTGTTTGAGGCTGCAGTGAGTTATGATCACATCATTGCATTCCAGCCTGGGGAATAGAGGGAGACCTTGTCTCAAAATAAATAAGTAAATAAATAAATTAAAACCAAAGTAAGACACAAGAAAAAAAAAAAAAAACCTTTGGAGCAGATATGTTTGTTATAATCAATTACTTTAAGGGTATGTCAACAGAGATAACCTCAAATTAACGAGTCTGAGAAAATAAGTAATTTATGGAATTCAAGCTGGTCCCCTTCCCCAACCTATTTTCTCTCGACCCAACCACCATATTTTCCTTTGCTTCAAGTAAAATATATAAAGTGACTCTCTCACCACAGGGCCCTTGCATATGCTTTTAACCTCTACCTGAAATGCTCTATCTCTGTATCTTAGCATGGCTCCTTCTTTGTCCTTCAACTATTAGCTTCATCCGATTTTGTACTTGTGTATTTGTTTAAATAGTTTTTTATACAGTTTTCTCCTTCCTTCCTTCC
>NW_016812472.1:47924-53874 GCF_001698545.2 Rhinopithecus bieti
CCCCCCCCCCCTTTTTCTTTCTCTTTCTTTCTTTCTTTCAACAGGGTCTTCCTCTATTGCCCAGGTTGAAGTGCAGTGCCAGTGGCATGATCACTACTCACTGCAGCCTCGACGTCCTGGGCCCACGATCCTCCCACTTTAGCTCCCCAAGTAGCTGAGACCAAAGAAAGGCAGGTATCATCACAGCTTGCTAATTTTAATTATTTTTTGTAGCCTGGGATCTCATTATGTTACCCCAGCTGGTCTTGAACTCTTGGGCTCAAGTGATCCTCCCACCTTGGCCTCCCACAGTGCTGTGATTACAGGCATAAACCACTGTGCCCAGCCTGTTTAAATAGTTACATTTTGACTCCCAGTAAGCTATAAGCACAAGGAAAGAAGAAATAGCAAACCTCAGGGTTACTGCAGTATACCTAGTACAGAGCCTGCTGCCTGGCAAATAGTAGGCACTTGCTAGATATTCGTTATATAAATAAATGAATTGCTTTTGATCTTTATTTACCTTCCTAGGTTCTATTGAATAGAGTCATTCTACTTATTCAGTCCATGGCAGAGCATGTGTTAAGATATCCCCAGAAATGTATTCTCTGTTTAGAGTCTGGTCCCCAGTGCTGCTGGGGCAGTCCAGACAAGCCAGGACATGTACCATATCTTGCTGCAGTAGCATCAGAGCTTCCACTGGAGCCTACACATCTCAGGTGATTAAATAGCAATCATAATATGCTGGAGCCTTGGGTGGGTGTAACCCCAGGGGGAAGCTCTGGAGAGGGCAGGAGGATTAGCTAACTACAGGATAATTTGCTCGGTAATGTGTACTGAGGACACACATACGTAGGTGGACAAGGGAAGTCTGATGAGTCACAAAGACCTGGCACAGACTGTAAAAGCACAGAGAGAAAACCTAAACTCCATCCAGGGTGGCATGGAAGCCATCTTGGGACATCAATTAGAAAGCTGAAAGCAGACAGGAAATCAGGAAATGGAGGAATTGAAGAAACCACAGAGGTGGAGGTAGTGCTGGTGGCAAGAGATTCAAGAAATTAAAAGAGAAAGAGAAGGAAGAGGAACAGGAGGAGGAGGAGCAGAAGGAGGGAGGCAATGATTCAAGGCAATTTGCTTACAAGCAGCTATTCAAGTGAGACAACACAATTTGGCATCCTATGGGTGCAGAGCAGTGATACCCCTTTCTCCTGGGGTTATGTATGGTTTCCTGAAATGAAGAAGACGAGAAGTCCCATGGCTAAATGTATGCAGCATGCTGAGTTGTTAGAAACATTTCCAGCTTAGATATTTATTTCTATGCAGAGTTACCAACACTCTTGTCCAATATGGAAATAACAAAAGAACAAGCAAGACTTAGAACTTGTTGTTTGCACTCATAATCTTGGCATGTAAAGATCATGCAGAGTCAAAATTGTGGGCTTCATTTATTAGTTGATTTTTTCAACAAACGGTTATATAAATCACATTCTATATCCTTGGTACCGTTAGGCACTGGGGGTGAAAGAAAGAAGAGAGAGAGAGAGAGAGACAGAGAGAGAGAGAAGAAAGAAAGAAAGAAAGGAAGGAAGGAAGGAAGGAAGAAAGAAAGAAAAAGACATAGTTCCTGCCCTTTAGAAGTCTTCAAAGAACCACACAAAAAATTATACCATGTTGTGCTCTAGGTATAGAGAGACTTACAGACATAGGAACCCATCTGGGGTATCAGGGACAGCTCCCGACAGAGGTCGCCATCACAATGGCTTTGCTAAACTCTCCGAAGTCATTTTTGACCACATATGCATTCATTTCACAAATATCCCTTGAGATCCTAATAGATGGCATCGACTTGCAAAAATGAACAGGACATGATTCCTGCCCATAGTTGGATGTAAATCATGATCTTTGAAAAGAGCATCTTTCTCAGATGTCCAGTGTTAGAGGATTCAGTTTTCAAAACTTCTCACTGTGTATACATCTCACCCCAAGATGTGCCCCAGTCATTTTGATACTGCGTATTGCCTGAAAAGTTCTGTATTTTGATTAAGGTCACTTAAAAAAAAAAAGTAGGTATCATTCAAGGATATAGCATCAACTCAAATTAGTTCTTGTTTATAATGTTACCTTATTGGATTCAGAAGGGCCTGGGCTTCTAGCAGAGCTAATAGAATGGAATCAAGAAGTTAGCAAGACTTCTAAGGTCAGTCACCAGTGGCTCACACCTGTAGTCCCAGCACTTTGGGAGGCAGAGGTGGGCAAATCACCTGAGGTCAGGGGTTCGAGACCAGCCTGCCCAACATGGTGAAACCCCTGTCTCTATTAAAAATACAAAAATTAGCCAGGTGTGATGGCGCGTGCCTGTAATCCCACCTACTTGGGAGGCTGAGGCAGGAGAATCACTTGAACTCGGGAAGTGGAGGTTGCAGTGAGCCAAGATCGCGCCACTGCACTCCAGCATGGGTGACAAAGCAAGACTTTGTCTCAAAAAAAGAAATTAGCAAGACTTCTAGGGAAAGTAACTTATTGATATGGTTTGGATCTGCGTCCCCCCACCCAAATTTGATGTCCCTTTGTAATCCCCAATATTGGAGGTGGGGCCTGGTGGGAGGGGACTGGGTCATAGGGGCGAATTTCCCCTTTGGTGCTGTTCTTGTGATAACAAGTGAATTCTCACGAGATCTGTTTTTTTAAAAGTGTGTGGCAATGGCCCGCAACTTGCTCCTGCTCCAGTCATGTAAGACGTTCCTGTTTCCCCTTCGCTTTCTGCCACAATTGTAAGTTCCCTGAGGCCTCCCCAGAAGCTGAGCAGAAGTTGCTGTGCTTCCTGTACAGCCCTGCAGAACCATGAACCAATTAAAGCCTCTTTCTTTATAAATTACCCGGTGTTCAGTATTTCTTTATAGCAATGCAAAAACTGACTAATACACTTATCATCTTGACAGCGCCTGCATGTGGCATTTAATTAAGCAACAGAGCATTACGCTCCAAGGATGCCCAGAAGACAGGGCACTGTGAATGATGACAGAATAGTCCAGGTCCCTTGCTTCCTATATTTGATGTCCCTGTGAGAGGCACAGGAATGAAAACTTCTTTCATATTTGTATTCGTTTCCCATGGCTGCTGCAATACATTATCACAAATGGGATGACTTAAAGCAAACTAAATGTGTTCTCTCACATTTCTGGAGGCTAGAAGTCTAAAATCAAGGTGTCAGCAGAGCTGTGCTCTCTCTGAAGGCTTTTGGGACAATGCTTCCTTGCCTCTTCTAAATCTTTGTGGTTGCTGGATGTCCTTGACATTCATTGGTTTGTAGATGTGTCACTTCAATCTCTGTGTCTATTATTATAAGGCATGTTCCTCNTTTTTTTAAATACAGGTTTAGCTGCTTTATGTTTGCTTTCTAATTAGTCCATACTTTATACAAGTGTTACAAGAAAATTACACCACCTCCCTTCAAAAATCTACTTTGGGCTTAAGGGTGACTAGCTCAATTTCGTCCTGGGTTTCAGGACACCCCTCAATCCCAGGCAAGCCGGGGTGGTTGCTCACCAAATAAACTCCTTCCAGCCCTTGGCTGCCACCAATTTCTGTCACAGAACAAGCTATTTGTTCTTCTTCCAGTTTAAGTCAGGATTATTTATCCACGGATAATCTGCTGAGCATTTTCCCAGAGGCAGACACTGGGGTCTGTGATCTGCCCTGTGTCTCAGGATCCACTAGTGACTGGACGTCTGAGCATGGTGGTAAGGGCTGGAGCAGTGAAGATGGAGCAGGACCATGGTCCCTGGGACTTCTGGCTCCTCCATGGACCACTGGGGTCATGGTCCTCGTGGGGAGAAATGCAGACACAGGTCATTTGGTTTGCAGTGTGCCTCAATCTCACTGGTAAACTTGAGACTTGTAAACATAGCCTTGCACTTCGGGGTGCTCTTCTCTTCTCCCCAAATTCACTTGCCCTCACACTGCCTACTCCCTGCCCAGCCTTCATTTGGAGACCCATACGTGGGATTCCATGTTCTGCATCTACCCATTTTCCTGCTCTAATCCAATTTTGTTTAGTCAGGAGACGGGGAAATCAAATTAACTTGGCACACAGAATAGAAGGTTATTGATAGTTAACCACGAGTGAACCTGTTAACTCTTCCCTGGCATTCAATTGTCACATCTCAGTACTTTAAAGTAAATGATAAAGAAAAGCCAGAAATGTCTAGGAAAATCTTATGAATGACCAAACGGTGACGTTTTCTTCAGTTGTGCATTCCTCCCTTATTCTGCTTTTCGTCCCACCATAGACAGCCACCTGAGTCCATGTTTGCTCATCTGTGGGGACTATAGACAAAACTGGGTCATTTTTTTTCCTTCTTACTGGAGACTGAAACTAATATGAAAGATGGAAATCATCTGTCTCAACTGAAATGATGGAAAAGAGAGCGCCAAAAGAAATCCTTGAAATCTACATACATTAATTATTTACTGAAAAGCTGTTGTGCACCAAGTTCCCTCAAAACATTGTATATTTATTCCTCACAGTTACTCAGTAGGGTAAGTCTGAGATATTTTACAAATGTTCAGAGAGTGAATGGCTCTATTAAATCATCTCAAAGAAATTCAGCTCAACAGATACTTGTTGAAGTTTGACTAGGTATGAAACAATATTCTAGATCCTGGTGATTTACAGAACAAGTCAATAATTCCTAACCTTTAATCAATATTGCATTACTGGTCAGGCACAGTTGGTCACACCTATAATCCCAGCACTTTGGGATGTCAAGGCAGGAAGATCACTTGAGGTCAGGAGTTCAAGACCAGCCTGGGCAACATAGTGAGACCCTGTTTCTATAAAATAAAATAAAATAAAATAAAATAAAATAAAATAAAAAGTAGCTGGGTGTGGTGGCACATGCCTGTAGTAACAGCTACTCAAGAGGCTGAAGCAGGAGGATCCCTTGAGCTCAGGAGTTCGAGGCCACTGTGAGCTATGATGGCACCACTGCACTCCAACCTGCATCCCTGCAGACACATTGTGTGTGTCAATAAAGAAAAATGATTTCAGAGGGGGATAAATGCTGTGGAAGAAATAAGACAGGGTGATGCAACAGTGAGTGTGAACCTCTTTAGATGGGATGCTCAGGGAAACCCTCCCTGAGGAGAGGACATTGGAATTGAAACTTAATGATAAAGGAGCCAGGTATTATAGATGAAGGTCTCATGTGCTTCATACGCAAAGGAAAGCACAGTACACAATGAGGTCAGAGACCAGGAAAGCTGTGTGATGATGCATTGACCTTATTCTGCACACAGTAGATGCCTGTAAAGGGGCTTAAACAGGGAATACCATGATCATATTTATGCTTTAAAAAGCACGCTGAAAGCCATGAGGAAGATGATTTGCAGTGCTGCAAGAGAAGAAGTCATTTGTGAAGAAGCTATTGGAATAGTCAAGGCAAATGAGCGTGATGATTTCTTTGGGGCAGAAGTGGATGAAGAGATGTGGATGGATTCATGCATATTTTGGCAGATCTCAAAATAGTACTTATGGAGCACTCTGTCAAACCAACCAACCAAAAACAGCAACCACCACCGATAAGGTGAAGAACATGAATGCGCTTTCTTGTTATAAGAGTTTTCTTTTTCCCTTTTAAATGGAAAGTCAAAGAACCATCCTTCCTTCTGTTTATTGCTTTGCTGGTTACCCCTGTGCCAGATGCATCAACTGTTACCATATGAGTGGGAAAATGAGAAAAAGGTTCAAGTTCACCAATCCATTTTTTTTTTTTAAATCAGAATTTAGAAAATCCATAAAAGCTTCAGAAGTATTATTAGATGTGGTTAGCGTAAAACAAAGCATTCAGATTAAAAGCTTCCCTTATTGAGGCAATCTCTTCAGTACTCAGAATTACAAGGAAGGTTAAAATATTTTACCAGTTTAATAAATGCTCTCTTGATGGAGAAAGCTTTTTTTTTTTTTTTT